>NW_009799179.1:6364182-6389338 GCF_000213175.1 Neurospora tetrasperma FGSC 2508
GGGGGGGGTGTTTCGATTCGTACTTGAACGAGTCGAAAATTTCATATTGTCAATTAACAATACAAATCGTTTTAGCATTTTAAATTACAGACGTCCGTACGTTCAAACGTTAGGGTGGGGCAAACTATCAAATAACGATTTGCATCCCCAAACGTTTAGAAATCTCCGGACGTTTCATACGGTTAGACGTCTAGGAAATAACTCTAACTTACATTTTGTATAGGCGAGGTACTTAGTCCGTATTTAAGCCTAAATTATCCGCCAAATATGTAAATGTCAAGAAGGTACTTAAAGATTGTACCTCCCTATTAGGTATTCTTCCAGCTTATTTCTAAATGTCTTTAATAAAAAAAAACATTGTAATGGGATGCTTAATACTGGTCTATCATCCCGTCACCATCACCTCACTATTACTACCACTATCAATATCATTATTACCACCGCTATTAACATCGTCGTTGCTAGTATCCTAATTTATTTTTATATTGTTATAATAGCGTCTCTTCTATACTATAGTAATTCTAAAAAATACTATCATTCCGTTCCCTCTCGTCTTTTTATTAATATACGCAATATCTCTTCCCAACAACAATACTACTATAATACAGTTTCTCCAAATATATATAATATATTAATTCTTATATTTTACTATACTAATTATGTAAAAAGAATATCGATCCTACTTTGCTCCAGAATATAATATAGTAATAGTAGTAGCAATAGTAGTAGAGTAAGGCCCCTACCGCCGATATAGGCTAGACTAAGAAATCCAATAGTACCCCCCTTTCTGGCTAATGTAATAACGATGACGAAGAAGAAGAGGAAGAAGAGGAAGATAAAAACGATAATAATAATAATAATAATAATAATAATAGAACTAAGGTGGTATGTACTGCGCGTATTAAGCGCTTTGTTATTAAGAAGAATACGAAGAAGACGGTGGACGAGGATAACGATGACGATACTAGTACTAGCGAGGTAAATAAGGGTATAGAATAGAATAGCTGTATAAAGAGGGAGGGATATTAGGAGTACTTTCTATATAGAAAGCTGAAGGGTACTTATATTAACCCCCTCATCGAGCAAGTCTTTAAGGAGAAGTTAGTAAGTATATATAATAGCTAACTATATAATTCGAACTAATATATACTAATTTACTATATAGGATAAGGATTCGACTATTCAAATTAAAGTTCGTAAGTCCCTTATGCGTATAAATAGGCGGTTTTAAAATAAAATTATAGATAAGACCCTTATAAATATATATTTACCTCGGAGTTATATTTATATTTTAGTAATAGTGTATATTAACTAATATATATAGGTATAGATTAAGTATTGGCTATCGGACGTCAACCGGGCGTAGATTATAAATATAGCCGAAGTTAATAAGGCTGATATCGTTAAGGCTATTAAGGATAGTTAGAGTTTCGATAATTTCTAGTTGATTTACTACTATATAAAGGATTACCTAGACGCTAAGAACTCTACTACTCTAGGTAAATACTATTGTAAGGGTAAGTTAAATTATAATTATAGTTATATATATAGGTAGAGGTATATTAATATATATTATTTTAGAGATATAGTTTGTATTGGTCTGGAGGGTTATTGAATACCTCCGTTTATCCAAAGATCCTAGGATAGAAGCTGGCGTTAAGAAGATACTCCTTAATAAGTATAAGGAGATCCCTACGTATAAGAACTATAATAAAATTCGGCGCTATTACTTCCTTGAGAGGACCCCTACCATTAGGGTACTACGCAGAAAGGTAAGCATAATATTATAATAGTAGTATAATGTCCAGCAATTAATAGTAAAAAAAAAAAAACGATAAAGAATAAGGGCCAATATTAAGGCTATCTATACCGAAATAGACGATATTATAGACGCCCCGCCCGAGGACGATACCCCCGCCCCTAGTAGAAAGAAGTAGAAGATGGGCAAGGGTAAGAAGGCCGGTAGTAATAAGAAGGGGGCTGAAAAGAGGAAGGAAACGGTTAATATTCCTAGTAATATTAATAATAAGGATCTTTTTATATAGTATTATTATATCGTTATTATCTTTCCTTTTTCTTTTCCTATTTTTTTTCTTTTTCATTTTCTTTCTTTTTTTTTCACTTTTTTTTTTCATATACAACATCCTAATGCTCATCTCCTTGTATTATATAGTATATAAGTATATTAATTTTTTTCCCTTCTTTCAAGACATTATTACTGTAAAATATATGTACTGCTGGTAACCGTAATATAAAAAGGGGTTCGGTTTTGCTGTAGTATCTAGGCGGGCCGGAACAAGTAGACTATAAAGCAGACAACCTCACATTAACCGTATTGTATATTCAATAATAAAATAAAATTGAGAAATATAAAAAGGGGAGTATTAAAATACTTACAAATTTTTAATTTTTAATTATTATTCAAATTTACTATTATAGCTAGTATTTACTAGATAATTAGTATAGTCACGTATTGAAATAGTACTACCGGCGTAGGCAGCGAAGCCTATAATTTTATACTAAATTTTAAAATTTTAACGAAAGCTCGGCGGCCAAACTTCCCTTAATTACTAAAATCTTACTAAGCGCCTACCTTTACTTTTACTAACCGCGTACAAACCTCACCTCGTACAACCCCGGCCTCACCTCACCTCGCGACTATACAATAACTTTACCTTATAATAACCGTATATAAATAGAATACCCTTATACTAAGTAAATACATCGAAATAAATCGATAGAAGAGAGGACTAAAGCGCTAATCCGCCTAAGCGACCGCGTCTAAGCTATTAAGCAAAGTACCCCACGATTCTAAAAGTAAGGCCAAAGTTGAAAATAATAGCGACGGTAACAGTAACGCTAATTATATTAATTGGCCAAACTTTACAATAGTATATTAACGTTTATTTGAATACGTTGAACGTATATTAATAATCGATAGGATTTCGATAAAACTAAGCTAATTGAACTTATATAATAAAAATAATAAGAAAATAACCTTAAGAATACTACTACTACTATTAAGGAAGACCTTCCAAATACCGAAGAGTTATAGTATTTAACCGACTACTAATTAATTAACGAATAACGTCCTATTAATAATAAAGATTTTAATAATAATTTCGATAAGGATATACCGGTAAATCTCGAAGATATCTATAATATAGTAATATCGCCCTTACTCATTCTAATTACTTTAAACCTTTAATACTATCTTCCTTTAGAATATATTTATAATACCGCTACCTACACTATAATCTATATTCTACTCCCCCCTCCCTTTAGAAGTTTATTTAGAAGTTCGAAAAAGCAATTATAGAATATCGTTAATAATAACTAACTACTATCCCGCTATTATAATAATACGCCTCTTTCGGACTTTAAGCTAGCTATAAGTATATAGGTTTAATTAAATAGTATTTTAAAAGTAATATACCGGAATGTAAGGGAAATCTTATAGAATTTTACTACCCCTTTAAAATTTTAAAAGACCTACTATAAAATTGCGACCCTACTTATTAGTATTTTAACCCTTAAGAATAAAGTTAAAGAGCGAATACTTATATTCGAAATACGTAAAGTACCTATTGCCCTCAACGCCGAAAAACTATCGAATACTTATTATTGCTAAACGGGCCTTTCTAGTAAATAGGAGGTCGTACAAAATCTATTTTTCTTCGACGCTACTATATATATCCGCAATTTACTGCGAAGTAATATACAGAATATTATATATTTTGGTATAGCGATGCTTATCGATAATCCTTAAGAGCTTTAGTATTCTAAAGTATAGGTATTATCTATTAAATATACATCTAACGATTTTCTTCGGTATCCGAATACTAATAATCCAGTATTCCCCTCCGACACCGTCTTTTACTACTATTATAAAAATAATTATATTACTTGTAGTACTAGTACTAGTATTTAGAGGTATACTAGCTATATTATTGAAATATAGAGGGATTATCGCCAAAATCCCTTATTAGAAAATAATAGTATTATCTTTAAAATAGAGCTACTGCTCGGATTCACTAGAACCGTAGCCGATATTAGGCTTTTATAAAGTAATAATAGTATATAAGGGTTTCCCGAAAGTAACAATATTATACCGAATAAATATATTATTATTAAAGATAATATTGTATATATTATATCTAATTATATTAATTATAGGTATATTCGAGTATATTACAATAAGTTATTTGGCAGTTCCGTATCGTTGGAGCGTAATAATAAACGTTATAAATAGTTAAAACATTTTAAGGCCGATTTTCTTATTAGACGGAAATATAATATAAAATTGCGTCGATTTTTCCTATTCGTTAAATCCCACCCTATTCGAAGTAACTTCGAAATTGAGGAATTTACTCAATTATCCTTTATACAGATACTAGTTCGAAACCAAATGTTTGGTAATATTAGCGTCGATATTCGTATAGTGCTGTTAATACTATTCGCTAACAGATTTGGCCTCTATCGTACTATAGTAAAGTTTATTATAGGGGTATATATATTTATTGTATTATATAAACGATAGGACCGGCTTCGGCAGATGAATATTATGTTAGTTATACTAGGCCCCTACGGATTGAATAACGCTACGGTATAGGAATTAGTCGGAAATAATATCCGGAAAATCGAAGAGGGAGAAATTATTAATATATTTAATAGCCGTAAAGTATTTGTCTATAGCTTTATCTTTATTATTATTAGTAATTTTCTATAGTAATAGAATAACTCTAGCTTCTAACGCCTAACGGCCAAATAAGGATGTTGAATATATATTACAATATTAGCTGACCGAAGTAACCTCGACTTCAATCTAATTAATGGCGAATATTAGCGATACTATTACGAAATTATTTGCTAAAGGGAGTATTTATATATATTTAGCCGTAAAATATACTGTAAAAAGAAGGTAGATAAATTCGGATTAGCTATCGAAGACCCTACTTTAATAAGAATACTCCTAGCTTTAAATATTATTAAAATACGACTAGTTAATTTAGTATATTTAGAGTTTGGGGGTTTAATAAAAATATTGTATGTATTAATTATCAATTAGGTATTAACGTTTAAAGGCAATACCGAATATATTAAAATACTTTATTAATTTCTTCGACTATTAGAATAGAATAATCTTTAATTACCTTACTACGTCCTACAATACGCTTTATAAGAGTATAAATAATAGTCTACTATTATACTATTATTTGTACGCTTATAGTTAAAGTTTAACTAATAATTAATTAAGAAGTATACCTCTATTATATTATTAGAGGTGTTTACTAGCGAAATTCCCAGTTTTAATTTGGGCTGAGAAGTTAATATAATTGATATTATTATTAGAGTATTGATTGAAAATTTGGAGGCGAATATCATCCTAATAATAGATAATATAAACCCGATAGACTAAAAATTCGAGGTTTTTTAAAAAAAAGCTTAAAAAAGGTCGCCGATACTTCTAAATATTCTATAACGCTATATCCTAAGTAGCGAAGGGGTCTTAAAGTCGCAGTAGGTCCGCTAAAAGTATTATAATTAACGCCCAAAATATTATACCAACCATAGCTAGTAGCTCGGGTATATTTAATATTAGGCTATTAGCGGTAGGTGCTACTCTCATTCTTTAATCCGTAGAAGAAATTGAAGAAGGTTAGAAGGCTGCCAATACTATAGAATTTCGTACTATTAAATCCGCTAAATATAACCTTTAGGTTTCAAAGCTAAACATTTATATTAATCTTTATTACCTGAGTATAATAAATAAATATATATTAATTTCAACAATAATAATTATAGTCTTTGAAATTAAATATAAGTCAGCGTTATATTCCCTTAAATTATCAGAGTATACTAATAATATATATATTAAACTCTAGAAACGGGTAATATACTATACGAACTACCGAACGCCCGAAAAAGACCTCTTCTTATAGGAGGTATTCGTATAGACAATCCGGTTTATCCTACTCGGTATATATAACGACTAAGAACCCGCTATTAGTCGACAATTGAAAGTATTATAGTAAATAGTACCGTTATTATTCTCGTCAATTTTAATTAGAACCGAAGAAGTTCCTAATCCTTCTACCGCTACTATTATATACGCCTTCTATAATATAATATTGCAAACGTCAGTGCGGTTTAGGCCGATAGATACACCGTTTAACAAACATCGAAACATCGACTATATCAGCAAATTAGAGGGCAAAATAGTTAATAAGGCCAAAATACTGACAAGAATAACCCAAATAACTATAGGCTTTAAATAGATACTAATAAATATATATAAGATTAATTACTAGAAATAGATTACTATTATACTATAAGATAACTAATAGTTAAAATAGTAGAAGAAGGTTGTATAGGATAATAAAAGGTAAGAGATTTTCCATTCCTAAGAACCCTCTATCCTTAGTATATTAATACTATGGCAAATTCTTAAGGTATTTAGATATAATAAACGCGTTTGGTATTCTCTTACTATACTAAATATAATTATATACAAATATATATATCTAAGTAAGCGCTTTATCCCTAGCCTATTAGTGCGTAGGAATACTATATACGTTCATACTACATTCCAAGCGCCTATAGTCTTTATAGTAAATACTATAATTTACTATTAATAGAAGCAAATTTACTATAATAATAATAGAAATATTCCTTAAGCGATATCGACGCTAATATAGATTATATATTCTTAGTACCGGATAATAAATAACTAAAGAGCGAAGGAACTTCATCGAGTACTGTATTATAAAGGAAGATAGTAGTAAGGGTATTGCCTATATTCATTTAGAACAAATCCTTACGCATAAGTTAGTGTAAGGTATATATATAGTGTACGCATAGCCTACTCATTTACCTATAACGATTAAATAATATTACTATAACGCCTATAAAGCTTAAGCTAGCCTCTACGTTTAATATCACTATAAAACGAAGCTCAAGCTAGTATATATCGCTAATAAAAACCTATATTATTCTAGGACTCAACCAACACCGCGTCTTCTTAATCGTATTACTAATTATAGCCTTATATAATAGCTTCGTTAATTTGTTAACGGGCTTCAACGTATATAATATAATTAAGTGCACTATTATAGGCCTTATACGTATTATAACGACGCTAACCTATATAATCCCCTTTAAAGAAAGTACGATAAGGGAATAGGAGTACGATATAGATAGTAATTATCTATTATAAATAGATTAGAAAATTGGCTTTATATAAGTTTACCAATTGTAGGTATATTGTATTATATTTATTATAGTATTCGGCATTTGGCGATAGCCTTATATTTTAATTTGGCGATGTATATCTATAGTATACGCGCATTCGACCCTAGGGTTAAAGCCTAGGGTAGGCGTACAATATACGGGCGTGCGACGCCTAGGCGCGGGCCGGGGTGCGCCGGATAGGAGGGTAGGAGAGTAGGACTAGAGCTAGGTCGGAACTAGATATAGTAGTAGTTCGATTGCATCCTAACGTCTATTAAACTTAAGCGTTTATAGCTAGTAAATATTTAAATCTAAATTATCGATAGGATTTTTATAAACTATCTATAGATAGTCTATAGATAGTCTACCTATCCTGGACGTCTAGCTATCCCGGACGTTTCGCGGCCTTCTATCATCCCCACATGCAAACGTTTTGAAATTTCCGACTTGTACTTAGGCATCTCGTAATTTTTAAAATGTTTGAAAAATTCGACTGTCAATTTACTGTCAATTGACAATTCGAAACACCCCCCCCCCTCGCAGTACGGTATTTACTACGTAGTAGATTCAGTAGAGACGGGAATAACAGTGGAGGCGACAGGATGGTTCCCCTATAGGGTCCGCTACATACTCGTCGGTTAGGTGGATTCGCTTCGCCAGCCAACCGACTCTCATCGTCCCTTTAAGAGTCGGATTTTTTACTTGTAACGCGCAAGCTCTATAATGGTTAGAATCCTCAAAAAGCCATTTCTCTATCAAAACACAAGCAAAAAAGATAGTAAAAGATTTAAATTAATAGTCTCAATTATACGCATCAAACTATATATTTAATTTATATAAAATATATTGTAATGTATTGTTGTAGTATTATTAACCGACTTGTACATTTATGTAACTTGTATATTACAATACAATATCCAATTCCTTATTTTTATTCCCTCCTTCTAAATTATCTCTATTATTACTAGAATCGTTATTAATAGTAACTATAAGCCTTATACAGCTTACTAATACCTCTAGCTTCTTGCCCGCTACTATTATAATTATTATAGTAACCTTATTACTAGAAATTAAATCTATAGCCTTCTCTTTACCCTTCCTAAAGTTTTTAGTAGGCGGGTATAGAGTTAAAGGAATTCTAATTAATAATCCGACTAAATAAATATATTATAATAAAGTAGGGAATTCGTTTAGCACTTCTTTAATACCCTCGTTAGTAAGGATAATCTCGACTGACGACGAATTTCCTCAACGAATCTTCCTAGTCCGCTTCTTATTATACATCTTAAATAATACGTAATCCTCGTCGGCGAAAGGTATAGTAGCTTTACTAATAAACTTAAAGTATAAATCCTCTTCGTTTTTAAGTCTAGTAAGGAAGGTATTAAAATCCTAATTTAGTAATACCTTCTTAAAAGTAAATATTTTTAATATATAATATAAATAATTAGGGCCTATACTAATAAATAAGGTACGGCGGTCTTTATTAGTAATAGCCTCGTCCTATTATTCTTTTACCCTTAAAATTTAATTATACTCGGGATCGTTTATTCTAATATAAATAAGGCTATTATTATTAAGAACAAATATAGGTTTAACTACCTTCTTACCCTTTAATTTATATAGCGGCTACTATTTTATACTAGGGTCTTCTTTAAAAGCGACCTTTTTAATAAAGGTTATACTAGTTCGTTGAATCTCTTTAATTCTATCCTTAGTATTAATTACCCTCCTTACTATAATTTTAGCGTTAAGAGTTTCCTTAGTATAAATACTATTACTAATAACTATATACTTATAAGGGTTTTACTTTTAAACTTTAATCTCAATACAACGCTTCTAAGTATTAATAGAGACTTTAAGAGTAATTCTAGCCTCGTTATAGACCTTTTTAATTAACGAACTATATTCTTCAATTTATTATTATATAGTTAGTAATTCGAGAATACAAAGTACTTTCTATAGAATTATAGCTTTAAAGTGCTTAGGGAATAACAATTCTTATTATATTCTTATAAACTTATATGTTATAGGGCTAGCGCCTAGGATCAAAGACTCGGCTTTGCCAAGTCTACTAAGCCGGGTGCTAAGCCGGTTGGGCCGTATCGATAAGGATACGAGCCTTCCAGTTGGTCGGATCTATATATTTGCCTAGCCCGTATGCCCAACTATAAAACCTTCTTTCAATTGTACCCTCTTAGTATAGTCTTCCTTTACTCTCTTTGTTAAATATAGTATTTTAACTATTATATGACTACTCGCTATGCAATACTCTAGCAAACCTATTATATTATATTTGACCCTCTTTTTTAATCCCCGTTACTATTCTCTCGTAGGTACGCTCAAAGAATCTCCCCCATCTACAATAATACTGCCGACTATCTTCCCTACGATCCTTTAGTCCTAAGATTTCTAAGAACGTTTATAGCAATTTACAGCCGCCTTCTACACGTTTCTGACTGAGGTTATCTTACGGCCCGCCGCCGCGCCGAAGTAGGTATTTCCCTAGCTTGAAAAATTCTTAGGGAGTAAGGAAGAGTTCGAAACCTAGGTTTTAAACGCGTAGGCTAAACTCTATATAGATAGATTCGCTATTGGCGATATAGAAGTGTAGTTCTACTATTTATTCGCCTACCTATCGCTTACTATTAAGAAGTTGTTCGTCACTTTTGCTAGCTCCCTATCATTAAAATTGTCTGCCGCTTTATTTAATAAGTTTCAGTTTACTTACGGCGATCCTAACGCTGCGAAGCGCGTTAGTTAAGAATTCTACTAGCTACGCTAGAAGCCCGGCTCTAAAGAATTTATAACGGCCTTCTTTACCCGTTTTAAGGAAGTACTCTATTGTGCCCGTATAAATTCCTAGTTGGAAGTAGCTAAAGTTAGTTAGTTTACCGCTGCTTTAAATAATAATTAAAAGTAACGGCTTTTAGAAAGAATTGATATACTTGAGTAGTAATCCTAGTTGCTAGAATACCTCCGCCGCCTTAATAGTAACGCTTTTTTCGTTTTAATATTAATATTATCGTTGAAATACTAAATTAATAATAATAATATCAATAATCCTATAGATACTTCTATTAATTATATTGCCCCGATAAGGATAAAGAAGAGTAATAACGTTTCTTAGAAATAGAAGAATAAATAGAAGAAAGAGGGTAAGTATACCAACTACGGTAGTAGGTTATATTAATTCAAGAAATGCCTTCGGATTTCGAAGATAAATACGGTCCGGCTGCAACCCAGTGGGGGTTTAAACGGCTACGATAACGACGGTCTAGAAGAGGAGGAAGATTCGGATTGAATAAAACCTTAATAAAACTACAGTAGAGGGAGCACTAATTAGGAATTTAAAAGGAGGAATCTCTAGCAGTTGGGCGAGGCGAGGCTATAATATAGGCGTTAGTAGTATAGTAAATCCTTAGACCGTACCCCCTACTATAGCCGGCGGAATACTAGTATTTATTGCAATATATAACTGTTAAATGGTAGTAGACGTAATATTTTATAGGTATAAGGACTATTAAAATTACCTTTAGCGAGAGGCGTAGCGAATTTATTTAATAATAGTTCCTATTGGTAGGAGAAATAAAGCAATACGAAGTATTGGGTAATAATTTTAATTCTAACTATTAATCGGGTATTAATTTATAACGTAGTAGAAGGTCCCCGGATGGGCAAAGTTTAAAAATATTCCTTAATTTAGTTTTAGTACTCTAACCGAGGTATAGTTCTATGAGGGTAGCGGTAAGCGTATTGTTACCGATTCGGGTAGGCAGGAGTTGTGTAGCGTTTGTTTGGGAGCTTAGATAGGGAGATCTTTTTTTTCTAGTATTATTGATATTTTATACCTATTTAGCTAGGCATTTGGCGGGGAGCAGTTGTAGGGGATTTTGCTTATTTTTTATATATTTGGTAGAGTGTTTTCTAGTGCGGTGGAGCGAGCTCCCTAAGGGGGAGCAGGGGGGTAATATTATAGGGCTAGCGCCTAGGATTAAAGATTCGGCTTTGCTAAGTCTGCTAAGCCGGGTACCAAGCTGGTTGGGCCGTATCGATAAGGATGCGAGCCTTCTAGTTGGTCGGATCCACATGTTTGCCTGGCCCGTGCGCCCGACTATAAAACCTTCTTTCAATTGTATCCTTCTAGTATAATCTTCCTTTACTCTCCTTATCAAATATAGCATTTCAACCATTATACAACTGCTCGCTGTGCAATACTCTGGCAGACCTATTACATTATATAACTTACTAAGAGGGACATTAACGTTAGTTAGCCTTAATTAAATATAATTACAATTACTATATTTAATTTACTTAGTTTAAATAGTTAGAAACTAATTTTCTCCTATCCTTTATAAATATTACTACGTATAAATCTAGCTTTCTTAACCCGCTTCCAATTATTAAGAAATATAGTACGGTTAATATTAATAGTACCGCTAATAATTTTATCCGCTAGAGCCTTCTAATAAACCTTCTTAATTACTTAATAAACCTCTATATTAAGCAATTGAAGTATATAGTTAGTATATAAGAGTAGAATATAAAGTATAATATCGAACGCCTTATAATACTATAAGATATATAAGTTTTTATAAGCTTTAAATCTATTTATAAATAATATTCGATATACCTTCAGTTTAATAATAAACGTAACGCTAACAGTTATTCTATTACCCTTAAAAGGCTCTAATCTTTTAAACGGAGGTAAGTAGTCTAATAATAAATTAAACTAGTTATTTATAGTATAGTTACTAAAAGAGGGGGATAGTTTAAAAGAGTACTTATTGAAGTACTTGATTTATTATAGTACACGGTGGGTATTATTATATTTAGTTTATATATTAGTAATAATTATATTTGGATTAACTTTATAATTGGCTTATACGTTCCTTTGTACCTATATACCGGTTAGTATAATTATCATTAATTAAGTATAATTAAATTTGATTATACTTAAAGAAGTTTAATTATATTTAAAGAAACTAGAGCTTACTATAATCGTTACTTTAAATATAAGAAATAAAGGAATACTCTTAGCCGTAGCTGATATAGTATTAATAATAGTTAGACTTTCTTTATTATTAGGATTAAATACAACCTTTCTTATACGTACCCGATTCTTTATAAATAATACCTATTACTATATAATTTAGTATAGGGAGTAATAGTATAAGGGAAATATACTATACCTTTATAATTCCCTTAATTTTACTTATTTAAAATAGGGATTTATTTATATTCTAAACGTTCTTTTCCTTTATATTAAAGCTATTATATATAATTTTAACCTCTTTAAACTAATCTTCGAGTAAATCTAATTGAGCCTCAACGTTTATCCTTTTTACGTCTTTAAAGCTAACCGCTTTGAATTCGAACTCTAAATACTTTTTACGCTACTCTATTAGCCACCCTCTATATAATTAAATAGAGGGAGGGGTCGGCCGTTAATTACGAAATTAATTAACTAATTTAACAAAGGAGGTATTATTAAAGGGGAAATAGCTACGGTTAGTAATCTAAATTATAATATTAAAAGCCTTATCTTTATTTATAATTAATATTAGTAGTCAATAGGCTTCTGCACTAGTGGGTAAAATTTTCCTATTCTTAATAAATATTATATACTTCTTAATAATAGTTTTACTAACGTTAAAGAGTTTCCTTACGCTCTTATATATAACCCTCCCTTTATTTCTAATTTTAGTATTAGTTTCAAATTACATAGTAGTTAACCGGGTTACAATTATAGTCTAACCTATAAGAAAGTAATAAGCAGCCTTCTTAGCGTATAATATAACGTTGGGGTTAAATATAGGTATAATAAAAGTATATATAAAAAATAAAGTATGACAAGACAAATCGATTGTAGCTATTTATAATATTATACAATAAGAATTAATAATATTATTATTAGATATAGCTTCTATACCGTTATAGAGCTTGCGCGTTACAGGTAAAAATCCTGACTCTAAGAGGGACGAGTAGAGTCGGTTGGCTAGCTGGAAGCGGGCCCCCAAGGGAGGACCCACTACGTATACCCAATCGACGAGTACCGAGCGGTCACCCCTGGGGGTTTGTTAATTCATGACAATTCCCTACACTACGAACACTACTCCCCGTGAACATTGTGACAGGCGTCTTTGAATTTACGGCCTACACCGATACAGAGATACAATTTTTATGCTATCCTACATATTTCTATTCCTACCTACTGCCCTCTGTCCGTCACTCCCGGAAACCATTCGAAATACATTTGCGGCCAGGGTCCTTTTCATGATACGCAGGAGTGTATGACACCCATTACTTAAACCCTCCATACTCGCCAAACTATCAGCATTCCATCCCCGCCTCTCGATGCAGCAACTCTCCGCCAAATGGATACGGAAATCGCGAAACGGCGTTTTAGACGCATTGCGTTTCCAATGAGAACACCCTATCCAAAAAGGAGACAACAACACTTGCTCATTGGGTTCTCGACCCGGCCGCCTCTTCCGAGTTTTTGCCACCTCGGTTTCCAGGACCAAGTATCTAGGTATCACAGTCATCAACGACGTCTGCCGCCTGTGTCCCATTTGAACAAATCTCAGGGAACACCCACAAAAGAAAACCGCAAGAATTGCCCACCAGTGCAACTGTTGGAGAGGCCGATGTGTGCTCCTCACTCACTACCTCCGTTCATACCCAGGCACACGACTACCCTGGCCAATTACCTCACCATCCTCCTTTCCCCCCCTCCCTGCGGACTGTTAAGATGCGTCATGGTTTATCCTGGGCTCTATACCCGGAGTTCCAAGCCTTCCCACAGGTAGGACCTTAAAACCCGTCATTGACTCTCCGAGCAGCAGATCTGTTGTTAGGTGTAAAATGCAAATTTCTAGGCCCGAAGGTCGGCTCAGGGGCAGTGATTATCTTGGGCTTTGTATCCTCCTGCTGTGCTGCTGATATATCACCTGCAAGGAGGGAGTGCCGAAGGGATCACCGACTGCGACATCTCTTCCAGCAGCTCCTCTTGGCTCATACAGTCTTTCCCCTCCTTCGCCACCGCTGGATGAGTTATAGGATCTTCCACTGCCGCTTCTCGGTAACCGTTGATGGGCGGAATCAGAGTAGGAGTCGCCTGATTTAGAACCAGTGCCTCGCTGGTCTCCCCTGGTAGGACCACCAATATGCCCATCCCGGGCCTCTTGTTGTCGTTGAGAGTTTCTGGTCGGTACATATATGTCATGGACTGCTGGTCTTTGTGGCGACTGTGCTCCTCCGTCTTGGCCTTCGAGTCTTCGGAGGGTATCTTCGTTCAAAGCATGGGGAATCCGCAACCCGTGGCGATGAGGGTAATCATGCCTCTGGTCTCGTGGGATGGGTGGGGGGATTGCCCCTGATGAGGCACTCTCCAGCGACTCGGAATCCGTCAGTCCTTGCAAGAGTGAGCCGTCGGGGGTGACAAGGCTTCTTGCCGTTGTCGTGACACCTGCTGCCCCCTTTATCTTCTCCCTCCTCTGCTGCTCCGCGCCCAGATACACCAGCGTCACCGCCGAGGTAGGTTTTGTTTCGGTGGGAGTCGCCGGTCTCGAAATCCAAATGCCGTCAACTTGGACGCCGCTCTGGATCGCCCGGACCCCAAAGGGGATGGTGCTGGCTGCTGCGCGCTTGGAAGAGGTAGGTCGGAGCCCCGTGCTGCGCATGTCATTGATCCGCGCCTTCTTTTCCTCGTCCAAGATCTCTTGTTTTCGTACGATGCGGTTCGTCCACCACAGCTTGATCAAACCGGCGCAGAAGACGGCTACTATCGCTACGGCAAGCGCCTTGGGATAATAGTATCAGCGAACTGCCATCTTCTAAACGGGGATTCAGGGCAAAGAGGAAGGGTTTCGTATTGGTGTCGTGACTTACAAAGGTCATTTGCTGCCATAGCTCCCATGACATGAAGAAAGTTTCCTTGGCCATTTTAGTGTCTCGACTAACTTTCTGCGGCGTCAACGAAGTTTGAGAGCTCACTCAAGCCCGTGTTATCTTTAGTATTTAAAGATAGAAAGAGTTGTGATCTGATGAAGGCTGATACCAGCCTCTTGATCAACCAAAAGACGAGCAAACGGTCGTTGCCACGTCAGTTGGGTGAATTACAAAATTCGGTAGGGAAAACAGCTGTTTTGCGGGAGTGAACTTGACCGCACTTTGTTCGGTTTCGGGTGCTTGCAGTCTTGTCTTAAAGTCTCAGGCGAGTGTTGCCGCTCCAATGGCCAAGCAAGACTAGAAGGATTCGCTATGGATAATATGATCTGAAAAGAGAGATGGAACACCCGGCCCGGTTATTGGCTTTCAAAGGCCAAATATATGGCTCGTAGAATGTGGTCGGATTCTGTCGAGTTGTTCACGTCCTCGTTCGCACCCTACGCGGATAGTAGATGGGATCAAAGATCGTCTTAGGACTCTGCACCTTGAATTGTTCTGGCGCCTTCGAGATAATCAACTGATGAAAATGAAGTCTCCGAGATGGAATCCAGGACTCCTGTAAAAGAAGGGAGCCCTTTCCGTAGCAGGGTGGGAATGGATGCCTTGTTATCCTTTCTGAATTCCTTAACTATCGGCAACTTCTTTTCCCTTTCCAAGAGTTCAAAACCAAACCGTCAAGAGAAGGAACTTGATCTCTCGGGATACACAGGATGGAAGCCCAGCAATAGGGTTCTCGAAGAGCTAGTCGGGGCAAATACGAAGAGCGTGTAACGGGTGACGGCGCTTCAGTCCCAACATGACTTTCCTAAAGCCCCTGTTCGGGTCGGGTGCCTGCATTCGCAAGGCTGATGTGATCACCAACGCATGGCGTATAACGGGATCCAGGCTTAATGAAGCTTCGAGGGCTTGTATCCTTGGGGTGGAATTTCTAATAACAGCATGAGATGTATAGCGAGCAAACGATAGCCAGCGCTAAACCGCAGAGCTTGATCTCCTTCAGCCATGATAGACCCCGGCATAGCTTGTGCAATGGAATCTTGCTCACATCTTAGCGTCGTAGGGCACGCTGAGCCTTGCAGACGATAGTGAAAAACTGTCCAGACTAAATGACTGAGCTGACGACGCAACTAGGGAATGGTTCGAGAGTGTTAAAAAGAGAAGTATATTAATAATAAGAGTATGGTGGTCTGGGCAGTATGTACGTGACCTTCGGACCCTGATCGACTGAAAGGCAGGTCGATGGACCACTGCAACCGGGGCGACAGGTCTTTGGGCTAGAACACATGATGAGCAATAGCCATCAACGAGAGAAAATCTTTACATCAGCTTTGAACTTGAACAAAGGGATCTTCAAGTCCGTGGTGTCGAGACTGGGTTGTATGCAGTAGTGAAAAGGTGGTATGAATGGGTGGGTAACGCGGCACCGCCGATAGCTGAGTTTAAAATTATCCAGAGAAATGGCAAACAGAACACACGATGATGCTCATGAAGCATTGTGCATTTAACTCACAAAGACATCAAAGCTACTTGAAGTGGTAGAGGTAGTCTGACGGAACCTTGACCCGATTTTCGCGTGGTGTTTTGCCTGGAATTCATCCATATTGTGGGTAACTTTGTCTGCCCCGGATCCTCGCGTCGTACTAGCCGGCAGATTGCTCCAAGAAACAGAGAATAGATGTCGCAGCACACCATCTCCGCGAGGTATTTATCCAGCTAGGTAGATAGAACATAGGTACTTTGTGCAACGGTGCGCCAAGAATGTCTGCGACGAGAACACGATCGAACACAAGTCTTGACAACTCGAAAATGTTGCTGTCATTTCCATTATGTTTGCTGGTGTAGCGACACTGGGTATTTCAGATAAGTAAGATCAGGTACTGCCAGTATCTTGTGTCTTCGGAAATATAGTGGGTGATAGAGATTTTGGTGGTGTTAAGTTCTTGACCTGGAATGGAACTAATAGGGAAAGAGAAAAGCCGCGAAAGTACGAACGGAAAGTTCAAGGGTAGAAACATGGCGAGTGAGGCAGTCACGGCAAAACGCAAGGACTCAACTACACTCCTTCCCTAGGCTGTTCTTCCCTTCCACCTGGCTTGTAGGGCATCACAGAGATAGGGAAAGACATATCGTACGGAAGAGGCCATTAACAACGGAATGGGAACACCAAAGATGAAGCCTTCAGCACAAGATAGAGAACATACAACAGTGCTGCCCTTCCCTTCCACAACCAGGCACATGAGTCGAGCAGAAACAAAGGCGGAGAAAATGGTTCGGCGAACCAGGGATGGGCAAGGGGAAGGGGAAGGGGAAAAGGATAATTACCCGCTTGAAGTGAGGATTGAACCCATGTGCTCCCGGACTACAAGCGGTATGAACCATTACGTACAGCTGCAACTTATATGGGAGCCCATGATTTCCTTGGAAGGAAGGAGTGGGAGGTATAACATGTACGAGTTGACAATTGCAGTGGATATTGATGGGGAGTGTGGTCGTCACGGTTCTGCTCCAGCTCGAAGTAGGCTGGTGGAGTGGTAATTCGGCTATGTCGCACTCACCCGGACTAGACTGGCGTTCTGAATGCAGCATCGTGGACGCTTCCTCTTTCATAGAAGTTTTAAGATGCTCTATCAAGAACATATCTACAGATGGGTCGGTCAACTCAGTCCTTTACTGCTCTTGCACCAAAGACAAGAGGCGGTGGAACCATTGCAGCTTTCTCGATTCTTGAAACTGACTGACCAAGGGTCAGAAAGGAACGTTACCGTTCGTATTTTCGATGATACGAGGCTGTAGTCTACATATGAAGTGGCTGAGACGCACTGATTTCTCATGTATATAGCTCAGGAAGCTGTTTGGATAGAAGGAATTGCGATGGGCTACCAGGAACACATAAAAAGAGAAAATAATATCATGTACCACACATGTGGCATCACAACGAAAGTGGAGAGCAATGCCCAAACTAAACCAAGCTAACTGATATTGTTTCAGTAACCTACAAGGAAACAAAGAGGTCATCAAAAGCATGAAGCAGCAAATACATTTGGCCGGAACCCCGAATGTACCACTGCCAATTGTCTCCTTGATCTTAGAGACACAGAAGCCCTGATATACCGCATTCAGACCAACGGCAGTGTTCATGCCAAAATAGCGTTCAAACTTGTCCTGTGCTACCGTAAAAAAGCAACCCCCAAAGCGACCGAGTGCAACGAAATCCCACTATGAAAAGCACGAATTAAAACAAAAGCATGACAAAGACGCGCCTTGTAACTACCCCCAGGAACTCCTAGAAAGTGTCCCCCTTTTACTCCATGTGGTGAATGCGTGTGTGAGAAGCCTCGTGGTGATCCATATGCAAGGCTGTGCGGAACAGAACGTCCGATGGGTATCCTGAGAGAAAGTATAGAAGTGAAGTCTGGGGAGCGTCTGGCGACGCGGCCATTATATGTTGCGCTAAGAGGTCGATGATTACTTCTTCTCGAGGGATGGATGCTAAATCAAAACTCTTACCGTTTAGAAAAGTCCCGCTTGTTTTCGATCCAATTAGGCGTTGGCGTCGAACTCGACATAAGCTTCCCCGCATGACGCCGAATTTGTACAATCCGGGAAAGGATTTGGAATGGGAAGGCGGCAATCGGGCCTGGTCGCCGACTGAGCGTCTGGATGTATTCACCTGATATCAAGTTGGAACGGCTTGAAACGCCCCCCTATCGTAGCGCAGTTCGGACACTTCCGACGGGCTCCTTGCTCAAGCATCAGAACATCGACACATGCCCGACACAAGCCGCATATGCATTCGGTACACGCATAAGATTCCCGAAGCAAAGAAACTTCCCGGCACGCAGCGCAGTAAATTTGCGTGTTCTGCGATGAGTAGCTCGGAGATGAATCCGACAGTCCCCGGGATCCGATATGAAAGTTCTCTCCGCTTTCACCACTCTCGACCGATGGGAAGGCATCCGTAGCCTCAGGATTGTACGATGGCGGAGTGAGCGCCTGCTGCAGCGGCGATGCTTGATAACTCGTATAGTTGTAGTGCTGCTGGAGAGGGGGCAAAGATGATCGATGAATCGATACAGGTGAACGGGGAATCTGACTGGTCAGACGTGGATTGAATTTTGCAGGGCCTTGCGAACTCACTGGCGTCCTATCCTCGTCTATGTCTTCCGTTGCTGAAGTGGCTGCATCGATAAGATCCTCCCAGCGCTTTCCAAAATCAGCCGAAGGTTCGGCGGATGAGGCTTTCCTGTCGCTGCCTCCGGGCCGCAGAAGCTCATGCTGGCTATCATTTTGTAACCGACGAAGCCATTCAGATGTAGCACCTTTGGATCTCTTGCCTTGGTGGCCTCGTTTGGATATCGACTGCCTTCGAGTGCGAGTGGGGCCTAATGTCCGATGCAGTGGCGGAAGAGTTGATGATCGGCCAGGGGGCGAGTTTGATAAGATTGAAGGTAAAATTTCTCTTGGTCTTCCCGAGTCATAACCGGAGTAGGGTGCGCTCGTCACGTCGGCGTTTGTGAGGTGTATTGGGGGCAACTCAATCGATGACCTCGGCCTTCTCTTCCCTTCGTGATCTGAATGCCAGTCCTGTGGTAAAACAAAGAAACATTTAGCAGAGCGAAAAGGACGCGGAAGAAGTCCCTGATACGAAGGACAAACCCAGATTATCCAACTTACATTATCGGATTCCCAGCCTTGCTCCAGTTTGTGATTGTGTAGCTGCGCAAGGGCTGTTGCGGCGGGAAGCAGTGCAGCTCCTGTATACTGCTCCTCGCCATTTCGAGGTGTCCCTGGAGCACTCGAGCCATCTCTATGATAAGCATGCGAAAGCCCCTTAGCCTGACCTGCATGTGCAGAAGGCCCTGGAGTTGACTGGTTTTGAGGTCGTTCGTTTGGCTGCGTCTTGATCATGAGCAAGAAGCTCTCCTCGGTGGCAGGGAGCTTGGAAATGTAGTGCTCTGGGTGCGCTCGACGGATGTGCTCCTGCATGGAGCGATATCTCTTCTCCTAGATGTGAGGATTACCATCAGCTGATCCTATCCATGACATGTCAGGTGCAACGATAATGACCGAAAGGGCTGTAAGTGACGGCTGATGTTTTGATTGACAATGGTGTAGGCGGTGTAAGCTAGGATATGCTGAAAGTGAGCAACTTACACCTATGCAGCGCTTGCGACAACTTGAGCCATCTTGGTTGCGCAACGGACAGACAACCTCATTATTGGCGTCGGTGATCGAGAACGAGGAAGTGAGGGATGTCCTAGGCGGCATATTGAATACCGTGGTACCCCACCATACAATGTCGTCGAATGTGTTATGAAGGTCGGAGAGATGAGCGATAGCTGCTGATAAGGCTTATACGTATGTATCGCGGCGTATTGTATCGTATCGTAGTAATGCTACTCAATCGGTGTTTTGAATTCGAAGTCTATGATGTGACTCTCTTTTGCAACTGTCGCCCACGAAATCGACGGTGTTCTTGGATGGATTTCTCTCAAGTACTGATTACAGCAGCAAAAGGATTCAAGCTATTAGTCGTTGTAGGTGTGTAACAAGAAGATGTTCGAGGAAAGGTGGGAGACGGTGAGGTGTGGTGGTGGCGGTGGTAGTAAAGGGCCTTTAACAATGGAGGAATGAAACCAAAGCAGGGCAAGCGGGATCGACTCGAATGGATGGGCACGGGATGGGGTCTAGCAGCAACCGCCGTCCATATAACGAGAACAGAAACCCAGGTCCAGTATGGAAAAGGTATGGAAACGACTCAATCCTGACAGGCAGCGTGGATTGAAGGGATGGGGGGGTGTGCGAAAAAGGATCAGGAGGTAGGTATTTGGAGCTCCAGGTTTGATCAGGTAAGGGTATGCGTGTATGAGAGAGAGGTGGACGAGTCTGATATGGGAGGGAAAGAGGCTTGAGAGGCCAACGGGGGCAACAAGGAAGCAGCACTGAAGGGTACTTGTTAGGTTTGACCGGAAGCAGCCTACACCCCATTCGCATCTACCTATATTGGGGATACTTTGGCTTGTCGCTACCGCAAAGCTGTGGACGGCAAAGTATCTTGACTGATCGAGATGGGGTCTCAGACGGAGGAAACGGGGAGACGGGGCAACGAGAGAACAATGGAGCACCTGGGCGCTTTCCTATCAGGAAACGGTGCTGTATGTACTGTAGTTGCGGTACTTGGCCCCGTTCTCACCAAACGCTATACCGCCAGCTACCGACCTCACCGATACCCCGAATGCGATGCCCAGCTGGCAACTGAGAAAGACGGGGCAGCCAGAGGGCGCCTCGCTCCGTTGTCATTGTCCTACTGCCAAAGTGTGCCGGAGCGGGATCGCCCCCGATGGTTCGCCTTGCTACCGACAGCACCCCATCGAGTCCATCAAGTTCCAAGTGGCAGAGTCCTGATGTATTGTAATGCTCAGAATGCTGTAACGATAAGTGGGAGAGGGCCGGGATAGCGCCAGAGTCGAAGGGAAAAGAGACATGGGGTGTCAGCTTTGGCATGTCGTCAGGGACAACAGGGGCCAGGGTGGGAGGAGGAAACAGAAGAAAGCGTCAGTGGGCACTTGCTCGACTGGACGAGGGACAAAGGGGACCAATGACTTAGGCCAGACCTCGAGCTGGAGTGGGGCTTTCATGGGTGTTGCCTCGACCAGTTGGGGGACTTGAACGATCATGGCGAACCCTCCTGTTTGTGACTTCCAACCCACGTTGGCAAGGTAGGATGGGCATCCGGCGTTTCCTAGCGACTTGTAAGCTGCCTTGGTGCCACGGGTGCCTGGCTGAGCGCCCGAATACTGTGTCAGGACTGGTTCGACAGTCCTTGATTTCCCAGCGGCCAGAATGTGCCAAAGGCTCGCGAGACAGTACATGGCAGGTAGATCCAAGCATCCCAACTTCAACCATGAGCCGATTAAGCGTGAGCTCGTTGCAGGAAACGATGCTACCGTACCTTGAGCTGCCTTCAAGGGGCCTGCGCTGAGTCAGTGACTGTAGCTGTTTCCCACCCACACAGAGCTATCGAAGTAGTGGCTGAGAGCACCTGGCCGACCGGATGTCGCGAAGTGCCTTGGCCGCCATGAAAACAGATGGCCCCAGCGGTGGCTACGTATAGCGCGGATATGCGCTGAAAAGGTGATGCAGTGATGTCGCTGGAACTGAGTGAGGAATGGCCTGCCAGACGATAGCTGGGGCATGTCCCAAGTTGCTTGACTCGACTGAGCGTCGGATGGGCAAAGTCCCGGTCGAGGGAGGGGGGGTATCTGGGGGTGTCTGTCAGAAGCATTGCCAGAAGGGGAATCGGTCAATCGGGAGGGACAGTTGACGATGATTGGGTGCCGGGTTCTGGAGAGTACCTAGCTGGAGCTGATGGAGCCAGAGCTCTGGGGGTAGCTGGGAACTCGAGCTTCCCTTGCTCGTCAATGCTATCCCATTCCTTCCATGTCGACAACCTGAACAAATGCATTATTGACCCGGGGGTGAGATCAAGCAACACTCCTCAGAGCTTTGCGAAGACTCAGTGAAGTATGAAGACCTCAAGTATTGTCAGGGCCCATGATAAACCACCTCTCGACTGATGTATTGGAACTTGGCTGATTTGAGTTCGATGGAACAATCGGATGTACATGTATGTACTACTTACCTCGGAGCAGGTGCAAGGTCGACAGATTTGATCCAAGCTCGTCCCCCTAACCGAAAAAAAAAAAAAAAAAACCTTTTCAGGTACTATTCACATGGACGATCAGCGCAACTAAAGGTGCCAGCTTTTCTGTCATCGGCGAGCCAAGCAGCGAGATCTGAGAAGCTGCACGCACTTTGGCACCTTACATGGCTCTTACCTTAAGCTGGAGCAATTGAGGGGTGGATCCTTCCTCGACAGTGGGTTTGTGGGGTCAAGGGTTCCCGCGAACGATGTCATGGCAAAAGCGGCAGTCCCAATCCAGGCGAGTCCACTTTCTCCTCCGTCGTCCACTCAGCGATCCTCGTCCCTTGCAAACACAGAGATTACCACCTAGCGTCCCGCTCCCGAACTGACAGGAAGCTATCAGCGAGCCGTTTTTGCGATATGGCAGCTCAGTTTTCGCTTCAGGTTGGGAAGCAGTTGCTCTTCCGAAAGTTGACAAAAATGATAGAACCAGAACTAGGTACGTTTTTCTTTGTCTTTCTGGGTTTGAGTCCAGCTTTCTCCTCCTTCGGTTTGCTACGATCCGCTCGCTCGTCCTCCATTTCGACATCCGATTCTAGAATGTTTCGTTCTGCCGCCGAGGTGGAGTACCGTGATGGAAACCTAGGACATGGGCAGCAGCCAGAGAGAGGTTTGGAAGCACATCACCAGAACCAGGGAAAGTTGCGTCTCTCAGATGAGACCTTCCACGGCACCAGCTGGCCCAGGCTTTTCTTCATTTCCAGACAACCTCGTTTTCCAGACAAGTAGGCATCCCTAACGAAGGCAGTGAAAAGTGCTGTGACGACCACCGATAGTTCCTCTCTCAGTCTGCATAAGGTGGAGGTGTGGTACTCCCATCTACATTTCGACAAATCTAGGCCTAAAGGGCTCAACGTACAATGTCAAGCTTCAAGAGAGCCAACTTCGCGTGTGCCGTTGTACACTCTTATTTGCCTATCTACAGTGGGTACCTAATTTATACAGTTTCGTACTGTATGTGTCAGAGACACAACCTGATCACGGAAGGCTTATGACAAGCCAGTTCTAGGCACATGACTTGAGATCTATGACACACCCCGCTCCAGCATACCTCTCGCATGACGAGTACAGGAACATATATCCCGGCTGTTACAACCTGTCACAACCTGACTCAATATAACAAAAGGCGCGCGGGTTCGCTACCTAGGCAATCCTGCTTCTCGACAACGAAAGGACATGTACCTTACAAATGTGTCTGTTCGCGTATCGTTTGAAGGGATGATACATATACGCGGCGGGACTTCCGAAACAATTTGACAAAATGACACGAAACTCGAGCTTCAAAAGCTAAGGTCAGCTAGTGTACATTATCTGCCTACACGTGCACATAGTATCTGTCGTCGAACACTTCCCTTGGATCTTGGATAGCGACAACCTCCATTCTCGATCGAATACCTGGGGGCTTCTGCGCGCCAAGCTTTCTTTCCCCCCAGACATTCTGATAATGTAGGTACACTAGTGGGTGATGAACATCTGGCAAAGTTCTTTATTATAGGGCACATCAGAAATCCCATCATAAACTATAGTAAATTACTAGTAAGCAAGATAGTAGAACGCAAGGTTACTACACAGTACATTTCAAACTTCCACTAAAATTTAAATGTTGATTTAGGACACCAAGAAAATTATTTCAGGAAACTTAACATGAGCACAGTCGCATCCATTGCCAGCTGTCCAGATTTCCGCGTCAAAACCCGCTATCAACCCACCACAGCATGTACGCTACAGCACGGCCATGTGCGTATCCATAGAGGGAACCCTGGGTCTGAGAACAGGGTCAAAACAGGCGCATGGCAGCCAACAGGCAAAAATGCACCAAAAAGAGCCCAAACATGGTCAAAACAGAATTTTTTAATAAAATTCTAAAAGGTAAAGAATTTCTATTTTATATAAATGTATATAGCTTGATAATATTCTTTTTTAACTATAAAAGAATTTTTTTCTTTAATATAATTTTTAAGGTAAAAAGGATGTTGCCTTTAGTTAGAAATTTTTACTCTAATATAAATTATTTTCCCAAAAAAAAATTTTTTCCAATATTATTTTTAGGGAAAAAAAATGTTTAAGATTTTTTTTTTTCTCTTCGATTCCTTCCTTAATTAATCTTCGTACCTTCTATTAACTATATTAGATTCTACTTTGGAAATTTTTTTTTTATAAAATAAAGGGTAGTTAGCATAGGTAGTAAAATAAGCACTTCATATTTCCAAGGTTCCCTGTTCGATTCCCAACTGTGACATTTGTAAAAAAAAAAAAAAAAAAAAAAAA
>NW_009799179.1:6389963-6450177 GCF_000213175.1 Neurospora tetrasperma FGSC 2508
CAAATTACCTATAGTAAAAAAAATATTACTAAGAGTATTATTAAGAAAGTAAATTGCAAAAAAAAAATAAAAAAAAAAAAAATTTTTTTTTCCAATAATTATTAGTCGGTCGTTACTTCCTTTGCTAATTATTAGTATTATTAAGAAAAACTCTAACTAGGACTAACAGGATGTTGGAAGAATTATTAAAAAGGAGCCTCTTATAATGTTATTTAGAGACGTCTGTTACAGCCAAACATCCATGTGGACCACCTGACACCTTGAGCAACTACTCCAAAATTGAATAGAAATTTTCATTCAAACAGGCTTGCTAAACCCTGTTTTGACCCTGTTCTCAGACCCGGGGTTCCCTCTATGGATGGTACAGTAGAGGTAGTGTACTTAGTAAGGTGTAGGTACCTTACCTTAGGCTACGGTTTGTCAATCTTGCCTGCCCGGCGGCCCCATATAACTTGCCGTTGCATTCCATCGTGCTTCGCGCAGCCCCGCTTGCTCGGATGACGCATTACAGCAAGCAGAGTAGCAATGCATGGAAGCATCTTCGATAAAGTTTCTATCGCTTCAAGTTGCTCTTGATGTTCTTTTCACTGTGGGTATTCCTTTACACATGTACCCTATTCTAAAGAACAGCAACCTGCTATGGTAGTATGAGCCGTCAGGTCCTTCTAGTGTAGTGTAAATGATGAGTTCGTTCCTCTATCGCGAAGCGGGGAAAATATGTTGTGTGAGGAGGAAAGCTTGTGGAAGTAATCCAACTTGACAAAACCGAATATAGGTACTCATTCTAAGGCGATATCACATCGACGCTTAAACAATGACCCCAAACTTAACAGCAAGCAGGACAATTTGCCGGTCAGAAGACTTATATAAGTCCTGTCATCAAAAGCTTTGGCACCGGGCAGCGTAAGGTTTGAATGTATGCATATATCTCAGCTATACGTTATGAAGGATATGCCCCAGCCTACCTCCGAACTTGACAGAATTACCCTCTCAAAGCCTTCTACCTGTGTGCATTTGTTGTCCCTCTGTGGCGGCTTTCTTACCTCAGTAAGCTCAGCCGGCCTTCACGTCCGGTCCTTCAGTCGTGTTCAAGGCTAAAGGAGTGCGTTACTAGGTAGCTTCCATCTGTCTACTTGTCGCCTTGTCTACTTTCCTCACATCTCGTTTGTTTATTCTATTTTCACAGAAAAAGTTCTCGCTCACTGCCAAAATAAAACAAAAAGCCAAAAAAGATAAACCGCTATGTTGTTGTTAGACCTCTGTCCATGTCGCAACGATAATGAAAAGGTGATGAGAGCTACTACCCTTGTACCCTTTACTGTCCATTCTCGGATCGGGCTCGGATCGGTCTCGGGGCCATCCCATGTATGTAGCTAGCTAGTGTAGTTGACGGCAGGTTCATTACACGGGTAACTTACCCGGTACGGTTTTGTACATTTCAGGCTTGGTGTTACTCTGAACTCATCATGTTAGTTGTTCTAGCTTTAGTGTCGTAATATACGTACTCACGGGCTGAAATCGATTCATCGTATCACTGTCTAAAATGTCGTGGACAGCATACTGAGGAAGGGCGCTTACTGCATAGACTTGGAAGGAAGTTCGATGGACATTTTGTGAAATAATCCATGATGATTCCACTGGCATGAACCATGGGATAATGCGATCTTCATGCCAGCTATGAACATGTTGAGCGCTTTGTGTAAGTCAAGCTAAATTGTAGGGTATCGAAATCCACAGACTTAGCTGCGCAACATTAGGCTGTGATCACGTCCTCTCCTGCTATGCCAAGTAATTCTGAACAGAGGACAATAAAGCGGCGCAACAATGACGCAAAGCGGTGGACATCTCGACTTCATCAACAACGGGGCTGATAAGGCGCCGGAGACAACAATCGTAACGCAGAGGGGAATCATTATTCAAGATGGCTTTACCAAATGCATTAGAGTAATCCAACCAATCGACCAGATCGCCCGTTCACTTCAACTGGCGCAGAATTTCCGTCAAGAAGTCCTCAAAACTCAGCGTGATGTACCCATCGCGATCATCATCGTACTTCTTGAACACATCCGTCATGCGCTTCAGGCTGATGCAAGCCTGCACAAAGAGATCGAAGCTCATGACGCCGTCGCCGCGCTTGTCGTACGTGCGAAAGAGAAGCTCGACAAAGCGCGGGCTGAGCCGGTAGCGAAACGCCACCAGTGCGTTGTTGAACTCGTCCAAGCTGATGTTGCCAGACTTGTCCATGTCGAAGCGATCGAACAGCGTCCGCCAGGAGGCCAAGAAGGACCAGAGCCCGCAAAACTCCTCAAACCCGATGGTACCGCTGCGGTCGCTGTCGAACATGCGGATCATCATGCGGACGGTGTGCGGGTCAAAGGCAGTCCAGTCCCCGTTGACGAGCGCCGCGGAGAGTTCTCGTTCGGAGAGCTGGCCGGTACCTGGAGAAAAGGCACGCGGGGCGGTTAGGATGCAGTTATGTATGAGAGGGGGGTGGGTATGCCAGCGGAGCACTCACCATCCTTATCGACGGCCCTGAATAGGGGTAGAAGAGTCGGGTCGGCGCCATCGCGGGTCGTCGGGCTCGGGGGCGGTCGCGAAGAGACCGGGGGGAGGTTATGATGAGCGGGCCGGCTGCCGGTCGCCGAGGGAGGCGGGCTCATGCCGTAGCGGTCTGGTGGTGGTCCTTGCTGCATTCTCGGTGATAGTCGGTGCGGGTCTGCTGAGCCGGAAGCGTAGTGGTTCTGAGTGTATGCGTTTTGATGATATGCGTTCTGATTGTATGTGTTTTGACGCTGGGGATCGTACGTGTTCTGGCGCTGGTCGAAGCCGGTGTTGCGATGTTCGACGGGGCGGGGAGGTGGTGGTTTCGTCTCGTAGCGCGCTGTGGTAGGAGACTGCTGAGGCGGAGCCGGTGAAGTGCCTTGCTGTGAACCGGAGATGGGATATTAGCATGCGACCCAGCTAGACGCCATCTCGTCGCGTTGAAGCTGGAGAGAATTAGGTTGCTCACTCTTGGTTCCGGCTCGGCGAATCTTGGGAGCAGAATGTCAGCAGGCGATCAGTTTACACGTTTACAGGCTAAGAAGGAGCTGTATGATTTGGCGACGGGTGCGGGGCTCTCCGTGCTTCTCCAGGGGATATGCAGTGTAGGGGGAGGTATACGCGGGATAGGTCGCGGGAAAAAGGGCATACACACCTGGGGAGCTCGTCCGGGTTGTAGGATCTGTTGTAGGCCATGGCTGTGTCAATCAAGAGCTTGCAAGTTGTTGCCTTCAATATCGCCGGTCGCCGTCGCAAACAAGGTCAGGATGAGTTGTCGGGCCAAGGCGGGGGAGTCGGGATGCGGAGATGGTGAAGGGAGGATTGACGGGACAGCAAAGGAGAGCGTCGAGGAGAGACACCGGCTGGTGAGGGTATCTAGTGTAATGTAGGTTGGTAGTAGGGAAAAAGACTGGAAAGGAGTAAAGGAGTCGGTGATGGGTAGAGTAGGTCGCTGGATCAGACCCCGTTTCTAGGTTACAGAAAAGCAGTGAGATTAACTTATTTTCCTAGACACCTACCTACCTTATCCACGTATGAGGTATGGGGATGTACTGGGCAATCCGTAATTTAGGTAGTTACGTGCCCAATCGCCTCAGCCGCAACGCCAGACCGCAACCGCAATGTTGATTCAGAGACTAGAGTGCTTCACGGTTCAGGGTACAAAGTATCAGAATCCGAGAGGGAAGGAAGAGCGGAAGGATCTCGGATTCGTTCTGGAGGATCCGAGTCTGTCGGTCGGGAAAAGGCACGAGCTTCTGAGAGCTCAACTTTCCCCTTCTCAAATCCTCCAATTTAGTTCCATTCCACAATTCCACATGGGTCCGTTGACCCGTTCAACGTGGTCCAACGCTATCGTGCCTCATCGGGCTAGTTGAGGGTCCTCTGTGGAGTTTGCTCGTTGTGCGGTGTATTCCGTCCGTATTGTGTGTGATCCGCACTTGAATTCGTAACATCGAGGAGGCCAAGACGACTGGGCGTTGCTTGGAGCGTCTTGTCTTGGGTGTCGGTAGCAGTCTCGTCTGTCTGTATGGTGGCCAGATGTTCCTATAGGCATGATGCGGTGAAATGTTACCAACTCTCAATTGGCCATGAGAATCGTATCGGAGCTGGATTTGCTATCGGGCATGAAGCCATGACATTTCAAGGACATAAACTCTATTGTGGTTGTTCATGCATTGTAGTCTAAACGCTCTTTTTACCACCAGCCCAGCAGGGCGGTGCTACACCGGAACCGCGAATTTTGGCCGGAAGATTGTTGTTTACAGGCGTCGAGGTGTTCGGAGCCGCGCAACTTCCGAACTCTACGTTTCATGAAGCGGGTGCCTGCCCATCAAGACACAGAAATACCTCACTGAAGTGCTGGCGGTGGGAATGATATCAATGCATGCCGCGCGAGCCGGTGTTGTTTGCCTAGATATGGACAGTGTCCTTCAAACACTATAGTAACCGGCCTAATATTATCGCTGGATCACGGATGAGATCTGAAGATGCGATATTGGAAAGTGCATACAATTGTTAGTGACGGAGCTTCAAATGCATGCATTTGGGCGCGGAACACTGTAGCGGCTTTCATCTCGCTAACACACTCTGTGGGCTATCTATCTAGAATGTCCTGAAACACTGCTATTCCCCTAACCCTCGGAATTCATTTTGTCTGGTTTGCGAAACACACAACTCCGAAGGTTCCCTTTACTTGTGGACTGGCTCTCCTACAAATACCTAACCATATGTTAACACCAAAGAGTTTAATAACAGAAATTTCTGAGGGCTGGGTATAGACTGTTCGTCTCGTTAACCCTTTTGTAAATTTTGCTTACCTATCTTACAACTTGCTTCAAAGCGGAAAGCAAAGAAATGTCGGCCCAAGAACCTCCAAGCAAGCAAGATGAGTTCTGGATATTTGGCTACGGGTAAACCGCCTCATTGACCATACCGCCTTTACACTCCGGAAGTCTCATTCTAGTCACGGCAGCTAACCGACCCTTACAGAAGTTTGATCTGGAAGCCGCCGCCGCATTTTGGTACATACCTCTACACCTTTCCCCTTGTCGTTTCACAAGACGGAGGCGTTGTTCTGTTCGAACATGTCCGGTCCCCATCTCGAAACCCCCAACTCACATAGGTCTTATTCGTCGACCTTGGCGTTCTGATGGCGTCTAGATACAGACTGACCGAGTATCAAACATTGTCTAGATAGAAGAATCCCCGGCTGGGTCGAAGGCTACGTACGCCGGTTCTGGCAGGTATGTCCCGGCTGGAGTATTTCCACTTCATGGTTTCTCTCGGTGCATAGGAGTAACTTTCGGTTGTGTCTTCACACGTGCTTTGAATGCTAACTGCCCGTCTGTAGGCGAGGTAAATATTCTCATTAGTACTCGGACAACTAGAATCTCTAATTGTGTCCTTGAAAGTGCAATTCTCCCCCATCTTCCCGCTCAAGTGATAAGACATTCAGATCCCGGAGCACTTACCCTACACAAACCTCGCCTTTAACCCTTTGATCTCCATCTCGTCACAAGCCCGTTTTTGATCTTCCAAAACCATTTCATCTGACCGCTAACCCTTCCTCTCTCTGTTCCCCCCGAGTAGTGAAGACCACCGTGGCACGCCCTCCGCACCCGGCCGCGTCGTCACCCTGATCGAGCGCTCCTACTGGGCCTCGCTTGCCGATCGCCACGACTCGGCGCCCGCCAAGGTCTGGGGCGTGGCCTACCGAATCAAGGCCGACCGCGTCGCCGAAGTCAAGGAGTACCTCGACATCCGGGAGATTAACGGGTATACGATTCACTGGACCCCGTTCCATCCAGCCTCCGACGTAGACCCTGCCTTGCTCCCTCCAGCGCAAAAGGGTCCCATCCAGACCCTGGTTTATATCGGTACGCCCGACAACGCCCAGTTTACGGGACCGCAGGACCCGCAGGAGCTTTCCGAACACATCTATCGGAGCAAAGGGCCGAGCGGTCTGAACCGCGATTATCTGTGGGGGTTAGAGAAGGCCTTAGATGAGCTAAGTCCTGAGAGCAGCGATGAGCACGTGAAGGACCTGTCAAACCGGGTGAGGGCGGTGGCCGCGCGGTATAAGAGTGAAGGAAAGGCCGACCCGACCGACGAGACTGATGCCGCGACCGAGGTGATTGAGGTAAACGGAACAACAGAAGCGACACACGACGAGCACCACCACCACCAGTTCAGAAGAGCTGGCAGCGTAGATGAGCAGGAGGAAACCGAGAAAACATCATAGACGGAAAGAAGTCCGAAGAAGACCCCATAGGGAAGTCCGCAAACCTCTCATTTTCAAAGGACAATATGGGAGGATGCTTTCTCCTCCACCAACCACTCTAGCTTTTTCCCCAGCGCATATCCCCGTTGGCAAGTTTGGCTCTATTAGCCCGCAAATTGCTGTCTTTCGATACCTCGCTCATGCCCATGCCTTACGAGATCATTCAATCATATCGTCGTTACCAGCCACACACAATTTCCTATCCACCCGGTGATTCAGCCTCCATCTCCATCTCATCCACTTGCTCTTGCGCTTCGTCCTCGCCGTCTATGGGAATCAGGATTACAAGCTCCCACGTTTGTCGGGAACGAAGAAGGGGTATTAATCAATGCCAAAGGAAAGTAAAATCGGACGGTATCGGCGGTTCGAGAAGTCGCTCAGCAGCTCTCTGATCCTGGAAAAAGACATGCTGTAGGGTATCGGTTTCTGTTCGTCGGGAGTGACGCACGAGGTGTTCTTCCATGTAACACAAGCTCTGATCGCTGACCTTTAGTCAAGTATCCGCAACGTTGCGTCATGTGCCGCCTGCTAATTCAGGTCGCCGCACTCTCCCATCAAGCTAGCACGAGGTTTGGCGCGAATCGCCGCTTAGTACTGGCCCTGGGGAGGGTACTGCTGGCCCTGCTGGGAGGGGTCGGCAGGGTAGCCGCCATAGGGAGCTGCGTATCCTTTACCTCATCAGTATCAAATTCCCGTTTGGTTTTCTTGGAGATCGGGGTGTCTTGCTTACCCTGCTGCTGGCCACCGTTGTAGCCCTGCTGGGGGTTCTGGCCGTAGCTACGCTGACCGTAGGAGGACTGCTGGTAGCCGCCCTGGCCACCGTACTGCTGGCCGCCGTAACCACCGCCGCCGCCCTGGTAGCCGCCGCCGCCTTGGTAGCCACCACCGCCCTGGTAGCCACCGCCGCCCTGGTAGCCGCCGCGACCACCATAGCCGCCACCGCCGCCGCCCTGACGGAAGCCGCCGCCACCGCCGCCGGCGGCACGGTCAGAGGCCTTGTCAACACGAACTCTGCGACCGTCAAATCTAGTTTGGAGTGTCAGCGTCCGCTCGGTGTTGATCTTCCAAATCGGGGAACTTACTCCTGACCGTCCATGTTGGCAATGGCGTTCTCGGCATCAGCATCGTTGCCGTAACGGACGAAGCCGAAGCCACGGCTGCGACCGGTGTCACGGTCCTTCACGACAACCTGAATAGAGTAAAACAGGCAGATTAGCAATGGGCATTCTAACTTATGGTGTCATTGGCAAGGGCTGACTTGCATGCCGAAGTCGGCAAGCAGGTCTTGTAGTCTGGATGTGGTGATAGAACTTACTGCTTCCTCGACAGCACCGAACTCCTCGAACTTGGCACGGAGCATGTTATCGTCCGTGTTCCACGAGAGGCCTCTGAGAATTGTTAGCTGTGAATGGGACGTGAAAGATGTGCCATGAAGACGCGGCGCATGGAATACACACCCAACGAAGAGTTTAGCCATTTTTGCTGAGGTGATGTAGTATCAAGATTGGTCTGAAAGTCTGCGAAAATAGTTAGACGTCATAATCATGCTGAATGCTTGTGACCAGCAGGGGAGCGCCAATGAGATGCACTCCGCGGTCATGGCTTCTGCTGCCTCGAGCGCAGCTGCCGCACGACTTCATTTGAATGAAGCGCGGTTCCTGCTGAGGCAGCCGTGACCGCGACATGAAGCCACGAGGTGAGGTCAGGTCTTCGCGACTGAATTAAACAATAGCCCTTGACTTGTGCTCGTGACGTTGATGCGATAGAAGTAAAGGTGGGAGTCGCGACTTACGAATGATCGATCTAGGTATGCTTGAATGAGGCACAGATGGGTGAAGACGAGGATGTAGAAGTTTGAGAGAAAGTGCAGGATTGAGCGAGACTCGTGTTCACTTGAAAACTGAAATAAGTAGGTGAAGAAAAAGAAAACCAACAACGCCCCGTAAACAGCGGGGCAAGGTAAATCTGCTGGTCGGTCAAGGCTGGTAGTATTGGAAGATTGCTTGGTAAGGGTGCGCTGGTTGGCGGGATATCCACATCGTCTTATATTGCAGGAGGAACCAAGCAGATCGAAGGAAGGTTCCCCAGCACACAGCCCGCAGGAATTTGCGTCACTCGTCTCTTTATTCAGACTAAAAAGTTCCCTATCTGAAAGGCAGGATAACGTCACGTTGATCGCCTCTTCTTCGTCCCGTGTTTTGGGATGGCGAACATGCTTTCTCCGCCATTCCATCCCCACGAGCCCCAGATAGGCACCTGAAGCCCCGAGAGTCCCAAAAGGCGCCCCGAGACGGGGTTCTTGACGCTAAAAGGACATGTTTCGGCCAGCATGAGGTGGTGAGGGTAGGCGACCATGGTAACCCGTTTAGGCGCCCAAACAACCATCAAACAGAGAAACGTCAACTTCAACAATATGCTCGTGTTTTGGACTGGGGGCTTGGGGGGGTTGGCTGCGCTGAATACGGCTACCTGCCGGCTTGCTCTGTGAAATCCAGATTCTAATCTTGCTGGGGTACGTAGGATAAGTTTCGAAAGCCCTAGATACCCTTCTTGTCTTGCAATCTCACCATTTTGCCCTCTCTACCTCCTTTCCCCCCTCTCGAGTTGATGGGATTCACCAATGTTGCAATCTGCATGGGTTCCTGTAGGAACAGCGCGTCCCTGGCAGCCAGTCGTGGGCACATTTCGTCATCTTTGGCCCCCGCCCTCCCCCTCGATTTTACAATGGGAATGGCGCCCTGCAAGCCTGTCTCGCCGGTGTTTGATCCGAGTCGGAATCCAACAATGATTAAAACATGTTTCCTATCGCTTGGACTGGCCCCAACCGGCTCAGCTCCCTCCCAATATCCCTTGGTTTGTTTTCATCTCAATTCATGAAGCCATCTTGCCGACTGGCAATGACAGATGGCAACCTTTATGGCTATGGCTAGGTCATGCAGGTGAGTATCCACCCAACAAAATCGAGGGGCAAGCACAACCTCATCCCGTCACCAAGGCAGCCTGATTCTGCGGGCCGCGATCCACCAAAAGGGTGGGGAGATCTTATCGATAAAGATTGATGGTTCAACAAAGGGGCCCGGCCCTTGTTTAATCCCTGAACATCGCCAGGTTCCCCCGCTAAACCACATTCAGCCTCAGCACACAAAAGAGGGGTTTCGCAAATGGGACTTTGAGCTGCTGCGGTACACGGCAATTCTGCTGCCCCGATTTCTTGTGATGCAACATGTAGGTGTCGCAAAAAGGCCCCCAAGATTGAGGCCGTGACCGCTCTTGAAGCTAAACAGTAGCATCAGTTGTGACGAAGGGGTTCCGAGTCTTTCGTCTGATGAAGATGAAGAGCGAGATAAGCTGTTTTATGCTAGCTCTGGTAGAAAAAACAACGGTGAGGCTGGATGTAGATGGTGTGTTTAGGTAGCGTAGCAGATCGGGACTGCTGGTACGTACGTGGCATCGGATGAGATCTGGTAAACTGCACTCGTTTGAAGAGAAGATCAACAGGCCATGGCTGTGCCAACGAACACCCTCGAGGCGCTTGTTTTCTTAGTAGTTATGAGATGGAAGATGGCCAGATCATTGCGGTTTGGTCGTCTACAGAACATGGAAGGAGAAAGGAGATGATATTTGAACGTAAGTGATTTCCGGAGGCTATTAGTGCGGTGACGGAGGAATGAATGCTTCAGTCTTTCCAACTGCCTAGTCTGACTCATCTCATCCACCAACTCGTTGCAGTTGTCTTTGGCAGACAGGATATATGAAACGGCAGAGAGCGGACGAACATGATCCCATCCTGCAACACAGACAAATAGATAGACAGACAGACAGGCCTCGAACGAGCTGGCCATCTGGCCATTTCATGTATTCTCGACCTTGCGGGATCACAAGATGCGGTTGCGATCTTTCCGCGTCTCGATTGTGGCCTCCTTTCCGGCTGGATCTGGGCGATATGTGAGGAGTTACAATGGCGAAGTTGTTTTTTTTTTTTTTTTTTTTTTTTTTTTTTTTTTGGTAACTCTTGTTTTCAAAACTTTTTGGGTTTTAAATTATTTTTGTAATTATATTCTTTATGCCGCAGAGGAGGCTCCCTCCAAGCTGTTGATTCTTCGCGTCTGTCACCTTGAGGTCTTGAGGTTCTTCTGTTTGCCGATTTCCTGCAACCTCGCCTCAACGAACATGGGTCCTCAACTGTCGAGTTCCTCAAGTCAAGATACTGTACTATGTATGTATTGATGATTTTGAGACAACTATGATGGTTCGCGGGTCCTCGCTTACTACGCAGAATTCCCTTTGTCCGGGCGATGTGGCCACACTGACACTACGTATCATGAAGAACCTCGATGGCGCGGTGGAAAGTAACATCAACGTCAACAACAACAACCAACGGACCCGCCAGAGAGATCTGGAGGTGGAGGGCTGGGGCCAAAGCCAAGATTTCCTTCCCCGGGCTGTTGCTGGCTGTAACACCCACTTCGGTCTTGTATCCTACTGGCTTATCTGGTCCCAAAATGGGGTCCAACTGTCCTGCATGTGGATGGTTCATCTCGTGGAGTCGCAGATACCCTGCCGTCTCCACCAACAACGTCAACGCCGTTGAGGCGGCGGACATTGTACTGTGCGTATGATACTATCCAGATCTTGCACGCTTCGATAGCGTCGGCTTCCAGTCAAATCAGTCGACGAATCTTGTAAAGAGATTGTACCTGCAGGATGCGACTGTAGTGTACCAGGATTCACGAGGCGTGAAGAGGAACCTTATCTATGAACAAGTGACTGTGATTGGTTTCAGCTAGGGATGTGGACTGCGCAATACATATAAGTAGTGTTCGGGGAGGCAGGCTTCAGCAAAGCTGCCTTCCCTTCCCCGGGCGATGAAAGGCTGGATCGTGGGTTCGGGTTGTGGCTCGTTTAGATGCCGAATACTGGCTTGCACCATAGCCAATAGGTAGGGAGCGACCTTTACTTGAAGTTCGAAGTCTAATTAGTCCAAATGAAGGTGTAATTGCAAAAGAACGGAGAAAAGGGAGTGATAGGCCTTTGGATGTTTGAACTGAGGTAAAGACTTGGAGGAGCTGCAAGTACTTCAACGAAGTGGGAAGTAAGCTTTGGTACTAATGATATCAGATTCAACATAACCTTTCCATTGAAGCCCAAAAATCCGTACGATAACAAGTGAAATCAGTTAGTGAAAGCGGGACTCTGTATGGGGACTACCCGCGAAAGCACCAAAACCCCTACCTAAAACTTTCAGCGTCAACCATCATGCAAGTATATAATAGGGATGGAGGTGACATCTCATTTTACAAATTGTCTAACACTCTAATAGCCATAACTCAAACCATCGCGATGATTCCAAGTTTACGGCACAAGGAAAATGCTCAGAGAACTGACTCGCAAAACGCGAATCAGCATTGGCCCGCTTTTAGACGGGATAAAGGTTCCTTCCTCCAGACCAGTACGCCATGGCCAGGTAAGCACCTTCTCAATCACTATCACCATCCAGTCAGGATGGCGTCTTGGTCGGATAAAACTGCAACTTGGTGTTACAGTAACGACTGAAAGATACTCGTACGAGCTTCATTCGTCCAGTGTCACTGTCACGAAGAGTCCAACATAACTAGGTTGAAGTAAAATACGATATCCACGTACAGGCCGCTTGAAAGTATCAAGAACAGGAAAGAACCATTTGGTGAGACTGGTCATAGTTACATCGTGAGTAGTTCGGCTTCAGAGGGTACAGAGGGCATAGATAGGACACGGTTCTGGATCGTGCTCGCCGTCTTTTTCTCTGGACTTCTACTTGGGGCATCGGTAGTATGCACACGAACACAGGCTTTTCCAGCTCTTCCGTTTACCAACTACAGTAGGATTACAGTCGCCATATTTCATCATCACTCGAGCCTGCGGGCGTCTTCTCTAGTTGTGGTCAACCTGTGACCTATGGATTCCCGTAAATACCATTATCGAGACAAATATCCATACGAACCAGGTCATCCATCGGATCATGACCATCATCGACATGAACGAAGAAGCGATGAATACCATCACACGTCTGCCAGATTGCGTACCAGAGAAGCTCGGCACAATCACCAAGGCGCGTTCGATGTGCCCGCTAGCCAACCTGAGAAGGCGGATTATGTCCACACATGGCTGCAGCGATCACAAGCGAATCGTGCCTGTTCCCCAGAGCCGGTTCCGGGGGACAGACCTCGAAAGGTGTCGCCGCGCGCGCACATGGTCAAGCAGGCTAGTCAAAAGAAGAAGAGAGCACGGTCAGAGTCGCCCGAGCCAGTACACCCAAGAGAGACCCATAGCCCAAATGCTCTTCGGTTTGAAAAGAAATCCCGACACAACACGAGGCTTGACAAATACGAATACAAGCCAGAGGTAGATCGTAACAAGAGACGGAACCAGACCAAAGAACATCGCCGGGAGGACAGTCACGGGTCTTTGGAGGATGTTCAAAGACATACCCGAAGTAAATATCAACATGCGGTGGGTAACTGTCACTACCGTTATTAATAGCGATTTGCTAAAATGGTTCAAATTCCAGCAACGAATGAACGAGCATGACCAACGAACCGACCACGGTACTGCCCGTCGCCAGAGCCCCGAAGCCAGGGAGGTCGAAACTATATCAAGACGCCCTGATCATAGATCAAGAGCGGTGGAGTCAGGACGAAGAAGCCGAAGACAGCAGGCGGAAGCTAAGGAAATGAAGGAGCTGTCTGCGTTCTTTACGGGGAGAGCTGACGGTGAAAAAGCGGAAGCTGAGAAAATACGCTACCGACCTCATCGAGAACAACGCTACGACACTGCTACTGCTAGACATCCGGCTTCAGATATCTGCCAGCGACGAACACATGATTCACCCAGCCCTTCGCTTCTTCCCAGTAGAAGCACTGGCTCTACCAGACAGCCTTCGCCTGCTTCTCTCCGGCCAGACCCCCATGTCTCCTCGTGTGGTGATGATTCAGTTCTTGTTCTCCCAAATCGTCCGAGTAGCAGATCAACTACATATTTCACATGGTCAACAAGTGACAGGGATCCGAATGCTAGGGCGCCAGTGTCCAACGATTCCATTTCAGAGAAACCACGGAAGAGCATTCAGAGATCTGCTCGGAAGCTTGTCCTGCAGGAGCGGGAAATAAAGGGCCCACATGTGGTTTCTGAGGATTTCAAGATCAGACCAGCTTCAAGAGCAAAGCGTCATCCACGGAAATCGATAGTGTACCAGGATGCTCAAGTCCAGACATCTTTTGATGCAGATCCGAATCAAAATCGCCAATACGCAAAAAATCCTATCCCCCAGTATCGAGATTCCGCAATCATGACAGCAGACGACAACAGTAACCTCAAACAACGTGTCTCCATGCTGCCTGCAGAACCATTGCCAACTATGGACAAGAGAACTGTAGATGAGCAGCCCTCATCTAATATAACAGTAACAACGCTACTAGATGTACCACCGCAGCCACAGTTCCAACCTCAACCACAAGCCTGGGTTACCTCTAATGCCGGGGATAGACTCCTTTCTCAGCCGTTTGTGGCAGCGCGTAACTTGTTTGCCCAAGGAGGCTGGCAAACATATCAGGAGCCTTCTTCTAAGCAAGCATCCGGTCGCTATACGAAACTCGTTCCGCCTGAAAGAGTTCGGGCTGTAATGCCTTCGCACCAACTAACCTCTTTACGCCCTGCAGTTGATCAAATTTCAAGGCCTATTTCATGCCCTCCAGCTCAGCTTTTGTATGCTCATACGCAGGGTCCGCCTCGTGAAAGTATGGAAGATTACATCCACAGGATCGAGCAAGAAGCTCTGCAAAGTTCCACCAACAACGAAGAAATGGATGGATTACAGCCCCATGGTCCAGACCTGACTGAAGGTATAGGGCGACAGCAGCTCGGCCATGAATTATGTCCCGAAGGCAATGATATATTTCTTCGGGACACTGCGTGGTACAATCAGCATCAACTTCCAACAGACCCAGCACATATCCAGGTACAGGATCCCGAAGATTTCGACCTAGAGCATTACGGGCAGGGTATAGGGGGTCAAGATACCCGGTTACCGAGACTGTGGGAAGATCCTCGCGAGTTCTGAGATGTGATCTGATCCAGCAGAGAAGCCATCACTCCGGCTTCTGATCCTTCCACTTTGCCTTAATGTTTTCGATATCCATTCCACATTTTGCGGCTTTGGCGACTACCGCCCGAGCCTTTCCAACCACAGGAGCATCAATCATCTTTCCGTCCAAGGTCCAAGCACCTCGACCAGCTGCAGAGGCCTTATCATCGGCAACGAGGATACGAACGTACCACTCAACCTCGGCCTCTGCTGGGGCAAACATTCGCTGGGTCACTTCGACCTGACTAGGGTGGATACACTCTGTTTCAATGCCAAGTATTAGTGAGGAGCACAGTTCCTATAACAAGAGCACCTTCGGTACAAGGAAAGGATATTCAGGAATATGTAACTCACGCTTTCCGTTGAAGCCCATCTCCTTGCCGTTTTGACACTCCTCTTCTAGCTGCTTTACCCCCTCTGGACCCTTGTATGAGGTACAGACAAGGTCAATGGAGCTAGGGAGATCGAATGCTCTGGCAGCAGTTACAATAGCACTTCTGGCGTACAAAAACTCGGCCAAACCTGGCGTTCGCGTAATAGACAGGTCCAACGCAAAATCCTCAGCAGCAAAGATCAGACCACTCAGATACGGTGACGCAGCACATATCGAGCGCAAATCCATGACTGCTCTGGCCGATTCAATCAAGGCAATTAGCTTGAGAGGGCTTGCCGTGGGATCGGAAGAATGTCGTTGTAGAGCAGCATGGCGAATGACATCTGTAACGAAGGACAGATCGCTAGCACTGTTGACCTTGGGGATGACAATGGCGTCAAGGTTTGGGGCGCTTGCGAGAGTGGTCAGATCATCAAGCGCATAGGGGGTCGAGACAGCATTGATGCGTACAGCAAGCTCTCCAATGGAGGCTGGCTTGTTCGAAAGCGAGGACAGGTGGTCGCGCAATTGTGTGCGAGCGGTCTGCTTGTTTGCTGGAGTCACCGAGTCCTCAAGGTCATAGGTGATATTGTCACTAGCCAAGGAGAGTGACTTGGTCATGAACTTCTGAGAAGACGCAGGAACTGGGTCATGCTGAGTTAGCAACTATTGCAGCCATATGACAGGAGGGTTATATCTTGGATAGACCGCACCATATAGGAGCGCCCGACGGAGGACGGAAGAGGTAGCCATGATTTTCAGTCTCAAGTCAACAGGTGAGCTCTGCGGTATGTTTGGATGTTGACGGGATGGAAACTATCTGGGCTCACAAGTATGACCGACTCAGCCACTCATCCACTGCATACACTGCTAACAAAGGCCTGAGAGCATCCTAAACCACTCAGTGAATCACGGTCTGTTTATCGGGAAGAGAGGAGAAAGTCAACAGAAGGATGTTGCTGAGCTCAATAGGGAGTCGAATGGCATGTGACGTAGCACGGGCGCGGAGCTGTAGCTTCGGGCCGCTGTCGGTTGGGGCGCTATGTCACTAACTAGATTTTACCGTCCTCCGACCTCCGTTCTCTGGCTCAATATGCATGGTAACTTTGTCCTCGGAGAACCTCATTTTTGAACAATAGGATAAGAAACCGGGAGGCACGAGGATTGCTTTGACGCAGAAAGACATTGAGTTCCATATCGAAGTAAAGCCTGGTTATTTCAGTTCGTAGGGAGGCTTTGTACGGAAGACCAGCACGGTGTCATTCCCAAGGGGAAACGTGGTTGTAGGTAACGATAGTGCATTAACAGCAATGCTGAGATATGTGGGGAAAAGGTACCTCCCAGGTCCTACCGATTGCCTGCAAAAACTGGGTATTTCAATACTTTGTAGTCCTCCCCACCGGATATTCAGCCGTTAACACACCCTAGCTTGTGTTCGAGACGGTCTGTCAACGCGGAGCTTAGGTGTTCTGACCTGCGCAGTTGCGCATCGTGCAAACGGCTTGACTTCACCTCTCTCCAACTTCACGACGACACCATTGTGACAAAGTACCTTCGAACCCAGTAACAGGTCACCTTCTGATCCTGATGATGGAAGCAACACCGACGCCCGGCTCTTTGAGCTGGCGCTTGAGCTCGCATCCTATTACGCTCCTGACATTCCTCGCTTTTCGATCATGTAGGTGCTCGCAGTCCCTCTTCCTAGCTCCCTTTGTCAGTGTCTCGAGGATTGGATGTAGCCCATTACGGCCATGATGGAGAGGAGAATGGAATCCGGCAGGATGATGGGTAGAAGGTCACGAAGAGAAGACGGATGAGGATGGAGCACCCGATATCTGCTACCAAGACACGCTTGCTAAAACCTGATCGCGAACTACAGCCAGTCTCCTTGTCTACCTTTTTGGCCTCTTATTTACCGACAACCTGTAAGGCGACCCCGTCTGGCCCCTTTAAACCACACCATATCAGATGCTCGACTTGCCCACTTGCTCGCCTATACGGTCGCAAGCGAACGCGAACCCGAGAGTGTTCCCAGCCTTCCACAGCTTTCATCCATCAGAAGAAATCAAAGGATTAGATTGCTAACCACCCCCCCAACCGACCGGCAGTGTCATGATCTTCATCATAACCATCCTCCTCCTCGCCGGCGATTTTTACTACCTGAAGAACATCGCTGGCCGCCGACTCGTGGGCCTGCGTTGGTGGAACGAGGTCGATCCTAACTCGGGCGACTCGCACTGGGTGTTTGAAAGCAGCGAGCCGGGGACCAAGATCATCAACGCGACCGACAGCCGCTTCTTTTGGCTGGCAATCTATGCGCAGCCGCTGCTGTGGGTTGTGCTGGCTATTGTGGCCTTGTTCAGTTTGAAGTTTATTTGGTTGCCTCTTGTTGGTATGTGCCCCTTTCTTTCCCCTCTATGCATCGTACTAGCGCTTGCCAGTTCCCTTGGCTTGCTGGTTGTGCTGCGTGGTTTTAGTGTTGTCAAAAAGGCATTATATGCTAATTGGAGGTTAATGGGCGTGTTGTATAGCTATTGCGTTGGTTCTTACCATTACCAACTCGCTTGCCTTCTCCAGGTGCGACAAGTTCAGCCAGGCTTCCAACATTGCTGGAACCGCGTTCAGCTCAGGCAACATTGCTGGTAACATTGCGAGCAACATGGTTGGCAGGTTCTTCTCGAGGTAGAGAGCAAGCAGGACGAGATTCCCTGAGGTCAGGGAAAAAGTTGTGGCTTTGGATTAGTCTCCGAAGGGACTGTTCTCGTCAGATATCGATAGAGAATTCAGCCCCGAGGATACTTGATGGCCATCCTAGTATTCTCATGGTTTCATGATGTGCATTATGGGTCGGGCTCGAAATTGGTGACAGTATAAGGAACTTTTGCACGACAAATTGCCGATGGTTACCTTCTAGATTCATTGCCAGCAAAAATAGTATGTGAGCAAGACAAGATGTGTGAACTTCAGGGTTCGTTATGTTGTGTCCGGCACAATTACTGTCCATGATTTTCTTGTTTCATACAGATCCTTCGAACATGAAAAATCGGTCATGGCTCTGAGACCACCATTCGGTACGTTCACTCCGTTTTCCTCGTTGCATTCACATTCTCTGAATCGCTCCATAACTGTTCGCAGAAGAAAACAGAAAATAGAAATAGAGTTACTGATCAAGGATTTTTTTAATTCATAACCATCAGATATTGTAGCATCGCCCCTACTGATACGGACATACGCAACTTCCCAAAGATAAACAATGAAAAAGGAAATACTCATATCATCACCCTCTTCCCCAACTGCTATGCTCGGTTATCTTCACTTTCCAAAGCATTCGTCATAGGTGCCTGGAGCCCCTCTGCCCTCCCGCGTGCTGTTCAATGGCCACATCAAGCTGTCGCTCCTCCTCCTCCAACCTCCTGATTTCCTCCTCTGTCATGCCTTCCTCGACCAAATGAGCATACGGCGTTGACAAGCTCCTGCCCTGTTGCTGCTGCTGGCTGATCAGACTACCCCGGTTGCTTTCGGTGCCTGCTCCCCCGTGTGTGAACGATGGTGCGCCGCCACCGCCGCTGTGCAGAGTGGTAGGCGACCCTCCTCCTTCCCCCCCTCCGGACTGATGATCAGAGTACATGGTAAAAGACCTTCCAGACTGATGATCGTGCGGTGTCTGCTGCTGCTGCTGCTGCTGCTGCTGCTGCTGCATCATGTGGTAGGACGGGGCGTTCGAAACCGGGCTGTCTCCATCTCCTTCTAGTCTTCCATCTACTCCGGGAAGAACCACCTGAGGAGAAACGCCAGAATCAATGTTAGGAATAATGACACTACCGCTATTCCTGTTGGCACCGGCGCCACCCATTCCCACGAGGTCGTCAGAGTAAGGCGAGTGAGGCGCGCTCGTCACGTCGTGGATGACGCCCGCGTTGGCTTCCTTCTCGGCTATGAGCTCGTCACCGCCGTTCCGATTGCCGCCGCCGGCGAAGCCCCCGTAAGGCACGCCGCGACTGGTACCGTCTCGAAGGGCGTTTTGCTTGTGGCGCCGCCGGAGGCAGAAAAAGACGATGCCGCTGATGAGAGCAAGGCCGAGGAGGCCGCAGGCTATGGCGATTCCAACGATGGCGCCAATGGAGATACCTTTCTTGCTCTTGAGGTTGGAGGGCTCTCCGGTGCCGCTGCTGACTGGGCCGCCGTCGTTGGTCGGGGTGGCCAAGGTTGCCCCTGGAATGGGAGAAGATGATTCGGTTGGCTTTCCGACTCCAGCTGACTGGCCGCCCCCATCGGAGTCGTCCCTGATCGGATATTCTTCCGGAAAGACCGGGTCAGTGTTGTTGAGCAAAGGATTTAAACCATAACCCTCAAGTATGGTATGGTCTGGCGCAATGTTCCCGATTGTTGTGAAGAGCCGGCTGTAACTCCTGCCCGTTTTGCCGCCGTTCTTCCAGACAACATCAAAGTACAGCAGCTTCAGCGGGGCTGGCTGGGCTGGCTGGGCTGAGGGATTGTTGAGGTTGAGGATAGTCCAGATATTGTCAATTGTCACCGAGCCTCCTGTAGCATTTGTCTCAACTGTTGGCTCGTTGCCTTCAGTTAGCACGAACGTTCCAGTCATCACGTCACGCCACGGCGAAGAGAGGTTAGGCTTTTAGACATTTTGTGATGCACTTCCTGTTGACTTACCGGCGAGGTTGACGGGATACGACGTAGATGTTGGCAAGGTGATGATATCGCCCTGAGGCGCCATACCTAAGGTTAGATCTGGCCAGCTCCCGATTTTCTGCGAGTTTTTTGCAAGGCTTTGAAGCGAGGCAGGCTCGATTATCGTAGTGTTGCTGTAAAGGTTGACAGTGTTGACTGTGGTACCGCTCGTGTTTGTGATATTCCATCTGAACGTAGTCGCCTCCCAGATTACGGCCGGCTTGCCTAGTATTTCTTTTGTCCCCTGGGTAAATCCGTCACTGTCGCTGAACATAACGATGTCCGTATGAGAATTTAGTGAGGCTGCGCAACCTGCCAATGGCAGACCGGCTAGCAGCCAGCTCCTTTGCGTGGCTATTCGCATGATGAATCGACTCCCGCTTTCCTAGGCCTCCCCCTGTATCCGGCCGTCGACTTCTGAAATGTGTCGTAGTGATTCTCACTTCCTCAAGTAAGATGCCTTGTAGTTCTAGATACACGCATCTCCCCTTATGATCGGCTTCGTTTTCGTTGGTGCCGGTTCGGATCCAGAGCAGATGTGCTGACACCGGTAAGGGAACCTCCAGCAGCTAAGAGTATGCCAGATGAACAAAGGTGTGAGAAAATGGACAACCCAAATGAAACCGCGCACGAAGAAATGCGAAGCGTGTGTAGGTAAGACGGCCGGGGTCTGTGGAGTAACAGAGCGAACGAGGCTCGGGAGTAAGCACCAATACCAACTCGGGATAGGAGCAACTATCCGTATGGAAGATTGGATGGATTAGACGCACAATACCCCCATCCGCAGACAAATGATGGGTGAGACAGGCAGAGGGTGAGGAGTAAAGAATAGGATCAGATACGATAGGAGAGCGGGAACTCCTAAGCAAGAAGAAACATCAAGCCAGGCCACAAACGGGCGCGCGGCGGGGGGGGGGGGGGGGGGGGGCAAGGTCGGGCTGAGCTGAGTTGTTGCTTATGTGGCCTGTTGGTGCAGTGGCTTGGGTTGTATGTCAAGCACACTCTGACGCTCGCAAGGGAAGGGGGAAAGGAGAAAACAGAATGGTAAAAAAGGGTAGGATGGAAGGCCGCTCAGCTGAATCAATGGAACCAACAAGTGTCAGATCGGTTCACCCAAGGCCAGTCTGTTCTGGATACGAGAAGATTTCAGATAAACTTTCATGGGTACCATCTTCTCTATCTTGTTTTCTCTTCCTCGGTCACTTTAAACCAGCGAGCTACCCATTCAGCTCGCTCTTATCTCCTTGTGCCACTTGCCTTCCATGTTTGTTTTAGCCTGCTTCTGAGAGGAGGACTCGATTCCCGGTACACTGCATCAGAACTCTTTGCGATGAGTGGAATACGTGTGCCACCAGACAGACGATGACCTTTGGCCTTGCCAGGATGCCTTTTCCCCCCCTTTCTTCATTCGCTCCTTTCTTGACCGTGGGGGCGCAGCAACAATCAGATTGCACCCGCAAGCATGGTTTTTTTTTTTTTTTTTTTCTCGAGCACTCTTTCGTGTCTTTCCCTACACTATCTTATCAAATAAACAAAAAAAATGCAGGGTGTCACTCACATATCCATACCCATGAAACGCTGTTTCCTGTGATCTACAACATGCCCTCCCCAGGACTTAGCTTGATTGGGAATTCACTGCAACTTAAGCCTTGGTGGGCTGAATATTGTTTATGTATACTCAAGGGGGGAGAAATGCATTGTAAGGTGCTGTGTGAACGGTCTACGTGAATGGTGCTTAGTTTTAAGAAGATAGCCGACCCTTATGTACATGTCCTGTCTGACAGAACCACCTCAAAAGTAGTCTCGCACAAACGCCGGCTACCCTCTCGGTTCGTGGCAGCCGACACAGCAGAGAGGAGGGAAGAGGAACAGACAAACTTTATCTGTGTCGTGTCTCGCCCGTGCATATCCACCCATAGAAAACCAAAAAGAAGTCAAAAGAGTAACAACACCACCCACATTCCTCAATCAGGGGTTCAGTCCGTTCCTGCCTCTCCAGCGCATCAACAGACAACGGACAATGGTCACCCAACACCCGATTTAGTATCTTTTCCCGCCGTTCAGTTCGGCTGTGCCCCTCCATTCGCAAAGCGGGAACTCGCAAGTCAGTTGCAACCTTAACCTTAACCGCCACAGTAGACGCAGCAGCAGGACTGGCGCCAAGAGCGAAAGCGATTCGCTGTCCGATTCCATTCGACGGCATGTTCATGTTCTGGTGCCACAGCCGGAGTACCCAATAGACTATAAGACTGCGTGTCTATTTCTTATTACTTACTACATTACTTTACTTTCTACAGTAGACAGACAGATTAACAGACTTATGTATATCATATCATTCGTGCTACTGTCAGATACCCAGAGAGAAAGAAAACGAGGGCAGAGCAGAAGTGAAAAGACCAGTTTCGAGCTTCATCAACCTACACCTCACAAGCAGCACAGATGGACACGCCGTACACTAGACCAGGCAGACGGGAACACAGCTCTGAAGATCAACCACAATTTACACTGGTGAGACGGGTGCGTGACGGCTTCTGAAGCCAGTGCAAAATGAATGGTATGAAGCACCGTGAAAGCGGCTTGTTGTAAGCACTACCAACTCCTGCAACTGTGCCAAAGGTGCGGCTGACTGGTCGTCGGTTGGAGTTTGTGTTTGGGTGTGGAGGTAGGGTTTGATTTGCTGTTCCGCATTCTTTTCATTCCATGGACTGTGTGAGTGTGGTGCACCATCACCACTTGTCATCATTTCTATACTATAGATGACTAAGTCATACCATTGATTTGATTTTTTTAGCTTCAATAAACCAACACGTGGAATGCATGAAATTCGTGGCCGAGATACTGCGCTTTTCCCGCCGCTCCCTTCCCTGAAAAGAGGGGGGAAAAAAAGAAAAGAAAAAGAAAAAAGAAAAAAAGATCCCAGTCGCCGAGCTGGTAATTGTGTTACAGAAGAGACGTGACTGGATTATTATTCAGCCAAACGTCCATCAGGTCGCCGCCGCCGTCTTGCTACACATCACGTCAATCTATGTAATGTGCAGTCATCGAGTAAGTCAACTCCTGCAGAACGATAACTGAGATGCCGCGAGTGTGAAACCATCAAAACGAGCTATTCAACCGAACCTCCAAGCGCTGAGCGCTGGTGCTGACGCTGCTTCTGCTTATAATCGCTGCCGATGCTTTTCACGACCGATAAAGCATACCTGAAGGACCCTAAAGTTACAAATACACAGTGCCATAACACGCTCTTTCTCGGCAGTGCTCTCTGGCTATCAATCCTATTCAAACCCCATGTCTCTCAGGTAATAAATGGTAATTAGATAATTTCATCACCTCTCAAACTCGTTGAGGACATTCGCGATACCACTCGTGAAGAAAATGATCAGCGCCTCTTCTGCTGCTCCTGCTCCCTGAGTAACTTCTCCCGCATAGCCGCTCTGGCATTGCGGCTACCGCCCAACTTGGGACCCCTGAGGATCTCGGCGTCTTGGTTCCTGGCCGAAGGCCTGGCGGTGGCGTTGACAGCCGGTCTCCTGCGCCGGTGTCGCTGCGACATAGCATCCATGAAGTCGCGTCGGAACTCTTCGGCAATACGGTCGTCAGCGGCCATCTCGTCGTCCTCTAGGCCCGCGGCGTACTCGGGCTGGTCGGAGGGCACGTCGTAAACGTCCACTAAAGCACACACACCATGGTTAGCATTTTTTTTTAAAAAAAAAGAAAAGAAAAAAAAAAAAAAAAAAGATGGTTGACAAATAGCACAGGAAGGATATAAAGTGAAACTTACATCTGTTCTCCCGTAAGAACTCCTCCACTTGCTGATCCCGCTTCAGGGCGTCGCTATCCCTGCAATTCCTCGACCGCCACGGCTTCCCGTCAGGGCCAAGGCGCACCTTTTTGCGACGCCCATCCGCGTCCTCTTCCTCCTCCAGGATCTGGCCTTCGAGTCGGCGTCTCGCGCGCTCCGTCTCCGCAATGTTGCGAGCGCGCGCTTCCTCGCCCAGATCAATCTCCATAAGCTTGCCATGGAGAGCTCGCTGAGACTCGACCTTTCCGCCGCCCACGCTCAGCGTCGGATCGGCCTGGAGGAGATTCGTCATACCACTCGTTGTTGTTGTCGCCATCGCATTACTGCTGCCGTTCTGTCCTCCTTCCTGCTGTGCCCGGTGTTCCGCGGCGAGCCGCTTTCGTCTAGCCAGCTCGGATTCTATGTATTCCTCCCTTGCTTGATCAGCCGCTGCCTTTAGAAACAAACCTAGTCCCCCCAACCCACCCAAGCCTCATAATGGTAGTACTCACATGTGCCTGTTGACCAGCTCGCCGACCATACCGGTCTGCGGCGCAAAGCGCTTGGCTACTCCGCCAAGAATAGCAGCTTCCTGCACTTGGCCTCCTCCGCTTCCGCCTCCGACGCCGTCGTGCAGGACTATTGCTTGCTCAGCATTCTGCACTGTCGGGCTGAACTCGTCACCAGCTCGGAAGGCGACGCCGCCTAGTCTGTGTTTCTTCGCGTTTCGCAGCCGCAGCACCTCCGCGACAGAGAGACCGCCTTCTTCTTTGTCATTTCCACCATCGCGTTTTCCTGTTATTGTTGTTGTTGTTGTTGTTGTCGCTGTCGCTACTGTCGCAGAAACTGCTGGCTCGGTTGTTGAAGCTGCAGCCTGGCCTGTTGGCGTCGCATCGTTGCCAATATTGATAGTCGTCGCTGATTCTGTCTGTGCTGTTGGCTCTATGCTCGTTTCCTCGGCTCGCTGACGGAAGGCTCTCTTCTTCTTGCCGGCACGAAAGAAAACTGGAGGTGCAACGGCGGCGGCAGGTTCTGGTATTGGCACGGTGGTCAATTCGGATGTAGGCGCTGAGGCGTCCATGGTGCTATCGCTAATGTTTCGTGGTTCCGCTGTCATTTGCAAGGGAGAGGCGCGAGGGCCGATCTGAAGGTTTGCACGACGTCGTGTTGTTGGATGGAGATAGAAGAACTTCCTGGTCAATTCCATGGAAAGTGGCGAAGGTGCTGTATGTAGTATGGTGTATACAGTACACAGTAAACGCCAAGGCGGAGCTAGACATGTAACCCTAACCCCCCACAAAAGAGCGCATCCACATGCAACTTTCTTTTCAACAACTGCGATACACTACTCCGGAGTCGAATGATACGTCGAACTGTTGACCTCGACTCTTCTCAAACCATATCAAACTATCATTTCAGTCTTTAGACTGAGAACTCTCAACCTCATCGGTCCAGATATAAAATACGTAGCAGATATAGTGTACTACATGCATAGACCAATAGTCAAGAAACGTGGCCACTAACGGGCACCACCACGAGATCGGCATGCATGAACGGGTCCCGTGCAGACACTGATGACGCAAATCCTGTTATTTCGGGCCCGGACCCGCCCTCCGGCGTCCTGTGGACCTCTTCCGCTCCGGAAGCTTTGGAAGCTTACATGGCCGTCACCGGACTGGCTACATATGGTTATTTGGCTAGTACCTGTGAAACAGTTGCCGCCCAGCCGACTCAGACCAGGACTATTGTTAGGCATAAGAGTTTACTATTAACATCTGAAGTACAGAATGACGCAAAGAGCAGTAGGTAACGGCCTGTGAATTAGAGTGCAGTATATGCGTGTGTATCTCCCGTGCTTTCGATTCCACACGTTACACCCATACATAGTATAGTGAGACATCGGTTCGGTAACCAAGATAACAAGGATTTGAAAAGAAGAAAAAAAAAACAAAATAAGAATAGAACATTCCCCACGCCTCAAGATCAACTGTATGGCGCACGAGCGAAGAGGTATCAAACATCAAACCAAACTGAACCACCGAACCGCCAACCTATCCCCCAACATGATGTACAACAAAGGAAAAAAAATACAACAACAAAATAAAGAAAAAGAGAGAAAGGAATAATAGCATAAACGTAGCATCTTCCCTTCCATGGCCATTTCGCCGTTTTCCATGCATACATCCATCGTCGCCTTCAGAAGCCCTTGTGGGTAACGGTTGTTGAAAGAGTAACAACAAGTTTGATGAAGAATCCTTCGTATTTCAGGCTCAAGGGACACTGTTCGAAGGTATATGAGGCTGATCCGAGACCCGACCCAGGCAATAGCTGGGGACGTCCATCGTTGTTCGACACCTCTTTTCTGGTTCAGGTCGACCTCGTGATAACACCCCAGAATCGTACATGTCCAGTGGAAGGCTGTCCTATACCAAGTGGCTTTGACAGTCGTAAAATCGCAAGCTGAAATCGATCGACGTGCTTCAATAGGCACATCAAATCCACGCGCTAGCCGGGGTCGCAGCCGGTGTACTAGGCTCAACAGGCTCGACGCCGTAGAAAGTAACAAAGAATCCCCGAATCTCCTTTAGGTAATCCTCGGCGATGAACTTGCACAGTCCCGTGGCCGCCATCTCCTGTTCCTCCGCAGCAAACTCGTTCAGCTTCTCCTTCACACCGTACTCCTCAGCGATCTCCGTTACCTGGGCCAATTCCTGCCCAAAGGGGTGGTGAGAATGCGAGAACTCTGTCCTGTGACTGCGAGCTGGTGACTCGGTTTCGCGTCTTTGCCTCGACGGAGAAGCAGGGGAAGCTGTAGCAGAGGGAATCGAGTGGCTGACGGAGGGGGGCACCGAGACTTGCGGCCTCTTCTTTTGGTAGGACGAAGGAGACGGAGGGGTGCTGACTGATGATACAGAGGTGCTCCTTGACCGCGGTTGAGAGAAGTTGAAGCTGGCCTTTGTCGAAATAGTGCGTTGTGATTGTGCTGAGCTACGTCCGGCGACTGACTGTTCACGTACTCGAGAATCGTATGACTTCTTGGTGTGGGAAGGTGCGCGCGTGGGAACGAGAGGAGCCTCAGCCAGCGGTGACGGCTGGTGAGTGGTAACGGGAGATGTCGTCAATTTGTCGGCAGTGAAGTAGCAGGAAAGGTGGTTTGGCTCTAGAGACAGGCCCCGATCGGGGGCCTCGTCGATATCGGGGCTGGTGGGGGGAGATGAAGTGCGAGTATGCGTGCTGTCAGACAAGTCATCGTCGGATTTCAGGAATGACGATTTGGTTGAAGTGGCAGACTGGGGGTGAAGATCCGGCGCATTGTATGCCAACACGTTGGTGGTGTGTACGAGCTTGACAGGGGCCGAAATCTTGTGGCGCAAGGAAGTCATCGACACTTTCTGGAGGTTGCTCCGTGGCTGGATCGGGTGGTCGGGCTCCGACGACTGCGAAAACTGCCTGATCCGCCGGGTCGTGAATGCCCGTGAGAGGGACGAAGACATGTCGAATACTGGTTGAAATTACAGACTTGAAAACGTAAGAGGTGGTGCTGAGATGCGGGTGAATATCGAGTCCTTCACAGAATCTCTGCAGTAGCAAGTTCCCGAGGGGAGGGCGAGATATTGGGTGATGTATCTCGGACGCTGGAGAGGTCTTCGTGGAAAACGGAAGGCAATGTCAAACCAAAAAAAGATTAGGTTGTTAACAGTGAAGGAAGGAGAACTCCAGGGTAGCTTATCCGACAGGTGGTGGGCGAAAGGTGTGACGTTTGCCTCTCTGGGGTGTCGGTCTCTGTTCACGCTCAGATGACTGCCTGGAACCGCGTGAAGGGTACCGGTGATCGAAAAGTGAAGCCGGATACAACGATGCCTGATCGAGAGTGCAGAAATAGGTGAATATGAGACGGAAGGTTCCAAATCTGGTGTCCGCAACCTCAGATATGATGTCAAGCAATCACAAGGAAGATCGGGATTTGCGAAAGAAATGCAAACACGGAATTCATCCGGGAGAACGGGTCGCTGTATGTGCGTGATGCAAAATGCTGCTAGGTAGAGTGTATTGTTTTGTACAGCCTGGGGTGCGGCGTGGATCCAGCCCTTTATCGTCTTTGTGTGGATTCCGTGTCGTTTGGAAACTCGAGTTCTTTATGCGTCCAACTCGTCCCTTTTCGATGTACTGTTGTAAGCAAGGAGTGTCTTCCTAGACAGGCTGCTGTTGCTGTTGCTGTTGGAAAAGAAGGACTGGAGTGATGGTGCATAACCAAATGAGGGAAATGAATGTGGTGGGATGAAATCCGCTTCTCGAGTCCAGACAGGGGCACCTGATCTAAGATGAGGCTCTCACTCTCGAAGGATATCCCGTCAACGAAGGAGCGTGATGGGGACACAAGTTCAAAGGAAGGAAGTTGCGTGGAGAGAAGGGGGAAGGGGAAGGGGAAGGGGAAGGGGAGGAAAGCAAGGAGCGGACAGACGTCTTTCCAAAAGGATTGCAACCAGAACTGGCGAGACGGGGAGAAAGGCCAGGAAAAGAACAAACTGCGGGGGCCAGACGCCGTCGAGTGTAACGTCAAGTTACCTGGACCTGGCCCCAGAGATGATGAGTTAGTAGTTTGTGGAAGTATCGCCTACTCGGGTATGAGCCGTCCATGAGCACGGTTGACCATGTCACTTTTACATGAGATACACATGGCGTTCCTGCATGATGATACCTCCACACTACACCACTGGCGGATGCGTTACCACGACGGGCGTCGCAGTGATCGGCCATTTTGGACGATTCGTTCGTCTCTCTTTTTCTTTTCGAAGATGCAGTCTCGATATGTATGTACCGGCAAAAAGGCACATCCAGCGACATGGAAGGTGTCCATCCAGGAACCATGCCCGTGCCTGCCTCGGTGGGTCAACAAACTTTATTTACGGTTTTTTGTTGGCCGTCTGGTCATTGCTCCCTGTAACCCACCAATGGGAAAACGGAAGGTCGCTTCAGCTACTAGTACCTGGTACCTGTGCCACCTCCAAAGTGCCGCCGACGAACAACCCCCTCCCCCCTTTTTTTTTCTTTTTCTTCTTCCCAACTCATATTTTGATTGGTGGACGAAAGATGCGAATATCGACGATAACAACTGCTCGAGCAAATCAAAAACAATCATCCTGATTTACAAGTGATGAAGACTCACGTTGACGGACTATCTGAATTTGACAGCTCCGTTGTAGCAACCGCGTGCTCGTCGGAGGGTTGCCTGAGGCCGCTGTCGCTTCTCGCGGTTACATACGCCATCCCGGCCGGGCCTGCTAGACCCTTTCACCATCAAGGTATCTGTCCGTCATCCTCCATCTCCATCAGACCAAGCTAGCCCCCGCCCAGAAAGGGACCATACCCTAGATCGAAATTTTAATCTGACCCTAGCGTCGTTATGCATTTGCTGGGAGAGGTTGTCATGATTGCGTATTCATGTCTGGAATCACTTCAGGTCTGATGGATTTCGGGTTCATGCATTGCACTGCCGCATGTTTCAAACACTCGTGCCGTATCCAGAAGATGCGATTCAATTCATCACCACTCATCCGCCGGCCGTTCTCCCCAGAACAGAAAACGGAAAAATCCTCACCACACCCCGCGGACATTGCGGATGATCCACCAAGGACCCCAGGTCCATGCAACGCCCCACGCGCCTCTGTCCATTCAGCAATGCCGTTGACGAGTTCAGTGGAAACATTTGAGCCACGCCAATGTTCCTTGCATCTGAAACGACGCTAAGATTGCTGGACATGGGACTTGGATTGGTTTGGTGTTGAACTCTTGTTTCTGAACGGCCCGTTTCGCCAGTTTCGGGGTTTGTCTTTCGAGCTGCAAATCCTGAATATATGAGTTTACTTTTCCATGAGTAGTGCTTGGGATACAGAGGGCATTTGACGACGATGACCTCAAACGTGGGTTAGGTTTAGATGAAAGCACCCTAAGCGTATAAGTATTCGATACCTACTACCTAGGTGACAATGAACTAAGGAAGTCCATGGCAGCGTGGTCGAGCGGTGCCCTGCCCCTGTGGTGCGCAGCCCAGAGCTCTAGCAAGCACGGGCATGCCGTGCAGGCAACCCAACGGGCATGACGGCGGCCGGGGATGAGGAGACGGAAGTTACCTAAGGTAGGTACCTTTAGGTAGAGGGGAGGTAGATACGGTAGAGGAACAGCCTGCCAGTTCAGAAGTCCCCGCTGCCCGGGCTGAAGTGTCCCCCGGTATGTAACAAGTGCTCGGCGGAGCACTCCTCTGAAGCCGCTTAGTGGCGTCAAGTCTTTGCCCTACGCAAGTGGATCTACTCTAAGTACCCAGAGGTAGAGATTAGGTAGTGCAAGCCTGTTCTCCCTTAGGTTCCGTCCCCGCCTTTTACGCGACGTGCTCTCGGCCTCTATCTAGGTTGGGATTTCTGTAATCTTCTTTTTCTCGTGCGGCCTTTGTTCTGCTTCGGTAATGTGTCGCTCAATATTTTTTTTTCCTTTTTTTTTCCCTACAAAGTCGGACGAGAGACATGGGTAGGTAGCTGTGTATATAGCATCATCTACGGCGCAATGCAAGATGCCTCCCGGTTTTGTGTCACATGCGGCACACCTCAGCTCAGCTTGCGCCCAGCTGAAGTGAGTTCTGACTCGTGCTACCTCCTACAGTCTCGAAAAAGTGAGAGCACAAGAGTGCCAAACAGCTCTTCATGTCGAGCCATAACAGGTGTTTGAAGAGCTGCTACCGGAAACAGCAAAACATCTTGACATCATACGTGCTTGCGAATCTGCTAGGAGCTGGAAGGAATGGAATATTGTGCTTCGGCGGCGAGAAGGACCAACTACACGGGACAAGTGCCGTTACCGACTCGGTAATCCTGGCTGGTCGAGCCAATTGAATCCAACGGTGAGACCAACTGCTGCGGGTTGCTGGAAGTTGGTCAAGTAGCATTAGCTATCTCGGGTGACCCGTTTACAAATTGTGTGAGAAATGCCGACTGACTCGGGTTGGCACGGTTGGTGGCGGAATAGAAATCCAATGTTGGCGGCCTGCTTGCTGGTTATGGTTTGTTGGGACACGAACTCCCAACGGGTCTCCATGATCGCAGGAAGGAAATCTCGAGCACATGACGGGCGTTATTCTGCGAAATCGTATCCCCCGAGAAGGGCGGAACAATGCCCGGCGCATGAGATCGAGGAACTCAGCTTCCAGCAGGTTGTTAAGAATAACATGCTGTTTGCAACCAATATCGGGTTGCTCAACAGCTCCCTCCTGTACCTCACTAAGCCATTGAAGAAATTTGAAGTCACACATGGCCGACATGTGAGTAGCTCCGCGCACAATCGTGATCATAGGAAAATTGAGCTTCAAACCTTCTTGTATATAGTAACCAGTACGCCGCCAAGATCCAATAACCGCTAAAAAGAAAGTCAACAGACAGTGAGAAAGCAGCTGATAATTTGAGACAGGTACCCTTTTCATATCCCGTTGAATCATTTTTCCCCGACCTAAGCTACACATCCCGCGCTTACTCGTCATCTTCATCCATTGAGTCCTGGTCAGATCCGGACTCGTCCTCGTCATCATCATCATCCTCGCCGTCCTCACTGCTGCTGTCCTCAACGTCATTGACCGCGACAAGCTTATCCTCAACATCCTCATCAGTGGCCTTGGTAGGCACCTTTTGAGCGAAGAACTTGCGGACGCCAGCGTTGGTGGAGGTATCCCAAACGGAAACGGTTCCCTTGCTGCCCGCAACCGCAAGTCTGAAGGCAACCTCAGGATCAGGACCGAATGTTGTCGAGAAGACCTTGCCGACGTCAAAGTCGCGGGACACCACGAGTGAGGGACCCTCGGCAGTGATGTTCCACAATTTGACGGTCTTGTCAGTAGATCCCGTGGCCATGTATCCGGGAATGACGGGGTTGAGATCGAAAGAAGACACCGACTCGTCGTGCGCCTGGAGCTTCCAAACCGACTTACTGACCGCAGGATCCTTGGTAGTGTTTCGGGCATCAAAGTAATGGATGATGCCGTTCTCGGTCGAGACGTAGAAGAAGTTGGGGTCGTGAGGATCCCATCTAACGTTCTCGACATCGCTCTCCACGCCCACACGCATGGGCTGCTCATTGGGCGCACGCATATCGGCGATGGCAACGGTGCGATCGTAAGAACCGGACAACAGCACTGTCGACTCAACCGCGTGCCAGGCTAGCGAGCACACCTTGTCGGTATGGTAGCTATACGACTTGGCGCACTTGGTGGTGTGAAGATCCCACAGCTTGACCGTCTTGTCGGCAGAGGCGGACGCTAGCAAGTTGCGGTGCTTCCTGTTGGCGGCGAGGGCCAAGACAGCATCGACGTGATACTCGTCGTTGGCCTTCTTGGACTTCTTCTTCTTCTTCTTCTTTTTCTCGTCCTCGGGATTGCCGCCCTGTCCCAGAATAGCGTTGGGGTACATGCAATCCACCGTGTCGAGGTCCCAAATCTCAATATCAGGGTCGAACGTGCCGATGGCGACAAAGTTGCCAATAGAGTCCTTGTCGACGCCCGGCTTGCTAACGGGGATATCGAGCCATTCGAGGCATAGTGGTATCGCGGGAAGCATAATGTCGTGGTGGACGTAAAGGTTGTCGGCGGCATCTTCGTAAACATAGACCTCGAGATGTGCAAGTTCGTCTTCGATCTTGGCGGCCAGCAGAAGGTTGTCGGTGGCCAAAATTTGGAGATCTTCGCGGTCCTCATCGTCCTCTTCCTCCTCCTTCAGCGTGATATACGGATCCTCCTGGTTAGACTCGTAGTAGGCGAGCGACTTCACGTTGCCGAACATGCCCATTTGTTGCGCCTCGCCCACGTTGTCATCATCGTCGTCGTAGTGCTCCAGGTCGTACTCCTTGAGGTCGTCATCAATCTCAATCCTACGAGGGATCAGTTAGCAATGGTAGTTCCAATGTCGAAACTGTCAGCCGAAACATACTCATCGCGCGTATCAACCTTCATGGCCGTATCGTCGTCCTCCTTGTCGGAAACGTTGCCATTGGCCTCCTTCTCCTTGGCCTCATCCAAGTCGTCCTGGGCATCATCGAGCTGGAGCTTGGCCAAAGCAGCAATGCGCTCGAACTCCTTCTCGTCGAAGGTGTACTTGGTAGGGAAAGGCGCCGCAAAGCCTCGCGGCACCCAGGCGGTGGTCGTGATCATGGACATTGTCGCAACGTAATGGCGATGTATCGGTCACGGGTTGCGGGAGAAAGCCGGCAAGATTCTGCCGGATAAAAGAGAAGGGAAGGTTAAAAAAGGAAAAGAAAAGAAAAAGGTGCTGTTGGCCACAGGTCGAACTCTCCAGGTGCTGTGTGAGTGTTGCGACGGAACGGCAGTACAGGACGAAACAGCGTAAGTTACGGGCAAATTTTGGTTACGCGACCTGACCGATTTTGCCAGTGGAAAATGGACTTTTTAGTGGGGACGCATGGCGGGGCTTATCTTATCGTAGAGACAGCGTCCACCGTTGCATCATTGGACGGGACCTCAATAGCCAGTCGCTAGAGGTAGGTACGTACCTAGGTACCTCCTCTGAGCTCCTTTAGCCCAGTGTAGTGTACGGTTCACAGTCGCAGCGGTCCACGCCAAGCATGGAAGGTGCTGCAGTGCTGTCTGGTCGCTGTCTCGACCCTCGTCACTCCTGGGGAAGTTAAATTTCCATTGTCAACAAACCATCGCCAACCAAGTCTTTTACGCGACTCTGGGTTGGCCAACTTAAGTTCCCACGCACATACCTATCCTTCAGCCAAAATGGGTCGCGACGATAATGAAGACCGGTCCTTCAAACGAAGAAAGATCGATTTCAACCCACTTCGCTCCGATGACCGCTTCTCAGATCTCCCGTCGCGCACGCCACACAAGGGCCCCAGAGGTGCCAATGGCAACAATGGGTCCTTCAACTCCCGAGCTTCAACTCCACGAGTCGGATCCAGGTATAGTGGCGGAGAGACACCTCGGCAGAAAGAGTTCGACGGTCCCGAGCCCGGCGTAAACGACGACGACGCAACCAATGCCCTCGATCGGGACTGGTACGGCGGTGACGATGACCTTGGCGGCCACACGTTTGGCGATGACAGCCACAATCCCTTCGGCGATGAGGGCGCTTGGGCAGCCCAGGAGAGGGAGGCGGCCCTGGCGGAGAAGAAAATTGGGCAGATGGCGCGCGGTATGAGCGTCCGGCAGATTCAGAAACAAAAGGATGCCGACGCCTGGGAGACAAACCGGATGCTCACCTCAGGCGTGGCGCAAAGGAGAGATTTGGGACAGGATTTTGAGGATGACCAGGAAGGCACCAGAGTGCATCTCCTAGTGCACGACTTACGACCTCCTTTTCTGGATGGACGAACCATCTTCACAAAGCAGTTGGATCCGGTCCCCGCTGTGCGAGATTCTCAAAGCGATATGGCTATCTTCGCTCGAAAAGGAAGTAAGGTGGTCAGGGAAAGGAGGACACAACGGGAGCGCCAAAGACAGGCGCAGGAGGCTACCAAGGTGGCAGGAACTGCACTAGGCAACCTGATGGGAGTCAAGGAGGAAGATACCGACAGCGCCTTGCCTATCGCTGTGGAGGAGGAGGCCGGCAAAAGCAAAAACATGAACAAGTTCAGTGAACACATGAAGGAGAACGAGGGTGCCAGCAATTTCAGCCAAAGCAAGTCCCTGAAGGAACAACGCGAATTCCTTCCTGCCTTTGCTGTACGGGAGGACCTGCTGCGTGTGATCCGTGACAATCAGGTTGTCATTGTGATTGGAGAAACAGGCTCTGGTAAAACGACACAGCTTACCCAATTTCTCTACGAGGACGGCTACGGCAAGACGGGCATGATCGGTTGCACCCAGCCCAGGAGAGTCGCGGCCATGAGTGTAGCGAAGCGTGTTGCTGAGGAGATGGAGGTGAAGCTTGGCAGCACGGTAGGCTACGCCATCCGCTTCGAGGATTGCACGAGCAAGGATACGGTCATCAAGTACATGACGGATGGTGTTCTTTTACGAGAATCGCTGAATGAACCAGACCTGGACCGCTACTCATGCGTTATCATGGACGAAGCTCACGAAAGAGCCCTCAACACTGATGTCTTGATGGGCTTGTTCAAGAAAATCCTTCAAAGACGCCGCGACTTGAAGCTGATTGTCACGTCTGCGACGATGAATGCAAAGCGGTTCTCAGACTTCTATGGGGGTGCACCCGAGTTTACTATTCCCGGAAGAACCTTCCCTGTCGACATCATGTTCCATCGGTCACCTGTCGAAGATTACGTGGACCAGGCTGTGCAGCAAGTTCTGGCGATTCACGTAGGAAAACCAGCAGGCGATATCCTCGTTTTCATGACCGGCCAGGAAGATATTGAGGTGACCTGCGAGCTCATCCGCGAGCGGCTCGATGCCCTCAACGACCCACCGAAACTCAGTATCCTTCCCATCTACAGTCAGATGCCCGCAGACTTACAGGCCAAGATTTTCGACAGGGCCGCTCCGGGTGTCCGAAAGGTCATCGTGGCCACGAATATCGCGGAAACCAGTTTGACGGTGGATGGTATTATGTACGTGGTTGATGCAGGCTATTCAAAGCTCAAGGTATACAATCCACGAATGGGTATGGATACCCTTCAAATTACGCCTATTTCGCAAGCAAACGCCATGCAGCGCGCTGGTCGTGCGGGTCGCACTGGGCCTGGCCAAGCATATCATCTCTTCACCGAGAAGGCCTTCAAAGAGGAGATGTACATGCAAACCATTCCGGAGATTCAGAGAACGAATCTTAGCAATACCGTTTTACTCCTCAAGTCGCTCGGTGTTAAAGACCTCCTTGATTTCGACTTTATGGATCCACCACCTCAGGATACCATCAGTACATCTCTCTTCGATTTGTGGGCGTTGGGAGCACTGGACAACCTAGGTGAGCTCACCGACTTGGGACGGAAGATGAACGCGTTCCCGATGGACCCACCCCTTGCAAAACTGCTCATCACCTCGGAGGAATATGGGTGCAGCGAGGAAATGGTCACCATCGTTTCGATGCTTTCCGTTCCCAACGTATTCTACCGGCCCAAAGAACGACAAGAGGAGTCAGATGCGGCTCGCGAGAAGTTCTTTGTGCCAGAATCAGACCACTTGACCTATCTGCACGTTTACACACAATGGAAGGCCAACGGGTATAACGACGGTTGGTGCGTGCGACACTTTTTGCACTCCAAGTCTCTCCGTCGTGCCAAGGAAGTCCGCGAGCAGCTCCTGGACATCATGAAGATGCAGAACATGAAGATGATGAGCTGTGGCACCGACTGGGATGTTATTCGCAAGTGCATTTGCTCTGGCTACTACCACCAGGCAGCAAAGGTCAAGGGCATTGGGGAGTATATCAACTTGAGGACCAGTGTCACCGTCCAATTGCATCCGACAAGTGCGCTTTATGGACTGGGCTTCTTGCCAGACTACGTGGTGTACCACGAGCTGATCCTCACAAGTAAAGAGTACATGTCGACGGTGACCTCGGTGGACCCCCACTGGTTGGCGGATCTCGGTGGTGTGTTTTATTCGGTCAAGGAGAAAGGATATTCGGCGCGGGAGAAGAGGATCACAGAGACGGAGTTCAACAGGAAAATGGAGATTGAGGCGCGGATGGCAGCGGACAAGAAGCGGCAAGAGGATCAGCTGCACGAAGAAGAGCTTCAGCTTGAGAAGAAGGCGGCCCCGTCCAAGGACAAGAAGGTGGTTAAAGCGGGTGCCGTGGTGAAGCCAGTCAGGAAACGTGCTGGAAGAGGATTCTAGACGAACATTTTGGATATTGAAGCCCTGGAGTTCAAGCTCGAGTCATTCCCGGGAGCAGCACGTAATGAATAGGTAAAATAAACAGGGCGTGCCCTATGAAAAGGGCCCAACCCGCATGAGTAAACAAATGGGAACCCCATAGCAACGATAGCCGGGCTGTTAGCAAAGTGGGGAATGGGAATGTTCGGGTATCTGACCCCTGGTCTCGGCCAGGATCGGCAGTGATGACAGATGATAATGCAATTCAATGACTGAACTTTATATGACTCTACTTACTTTCCCTTCTTTGTATCGCAACTTTTTTTTCCTTCCTGGAGATTGTGTTACGTTACGGTGTTTTCTCTGCGTTCATTAGTAGCTTGGTTGTGTACAACCCCCCAAGATCCAAATTCTGACGTCGCCAGATAAACGACGACAGCAGTGAAGGGAACAACAGCACTGCCATCAAGAACATCAGTCCTAAGCAAGGCACCAACCAATATTCATTAAAGATGCAGAGCTTGAAGTCGGCGTCGGTGACTAACGCCGTCCGAAGCGCTACCCGCATCTCCCAGCGTGTAGTATCGCGCAAGACTCGCACTCTCAGCACCCTCAACAGCTCCGCCGTCACCATCCTTCGTCCCCAAACCAGTCGCAACGTCTCCCGCAACCCAGCCAATGGGCTTAGCGCAACCCTCCTCACGTCCAGGACGCAGCACGCCCGCCATGGCTCCTCGTCCGCCTCGCCGTCGGAGGCCCTTCAGAAGACTCCCCTCTACGACCTCCACCTCGCCCACGGCGCCCAGATGGTTCCCTTCGGCGGCTTCCACATGCCGGTGCAGTACAAGGGTCTTTCAGTAAGTGCTTCGCACGCCTTCACGCGCGAACACTCCTCCATCTTCGACGTCAGCCACATGGTGCAGCGCATCTTCTCCGGCTCAGGAGCCCGCGAGTTCCTCGAGCGCGTCACGCCCTCCGACTTGGCCTCGCTGGGCGTCCACCGCAGCACCCTGTCGGTGCTGCTCAAGGCGGACGGGTCTGGCGGCATTGTGGACGACACCATCCTCACCAAGCTGGCCGAGGACAAGTTCTACGTCGTCACCAACGCTGGCTGCCGCGAGAAGGATAATGAGTACTTTGACCAGGAGCTCGCCAAGGCCAAAGCATCCGGGTTGGAAGTGAGCCAGGAGCAGCTGGATGGCTGGGGACTGGTGGCCTTGCAAGGACCCGAGGCTGAGGCGGTGCTGGCTGATGCCCTCGACGGCAACACCGATCTGAAGCAGCTCTACTTTGGCCAGTCGGTGTACGGCAAGGTGAAGCTTGATGGTGGTAAAACCAGCGCGCCCTTGCTGATCAGCCGTGGCGGCTACACGGGCGAGGACGGGTTCGAGATTTCCATCCCGCCATCCGAGACCGTCGAGGTCACAGAGAAGCTACTCCACGTGGGCGGTGCCGAGAAGGTCCAGCTCGCCGGTCTCGGCGCGCGCGACTCCCTCCGCCTGGAAGCGGGCATGTGCCTGTACGGGCACGACCTGGACGAGACGGTGTCTCCCGTCGAGGCCGCTTTGAGCTGGATCATTCCCCCGAACCGCCGCAAGGCGGATGCCGGGTACTACGGCGCCGAGACCATCCACTCGCAGCTGACTCCCAAGAGCAAAGGAGGAAACGGCGTTGCCCGCCGTCGCGTCGGCTTTATTGTGACTGGTGCCCCCGCCAGAGAAGGCGCGGAGATCGTGGCCAAGGGGGACCCGACTACGAAGCTTGGTAGGATCACGAGCGGGTGTCCGAGCCCCAGTCTAGGGAAGAACATTGCGATGGGGTATATCAAGGATGGCCAGCACAAGAGCGGGACGGAGGTGGAAGTGCTGGTGAGAGGAAAGCCCAGGCCGGCGGTGGTAACCAAGATGCCGTTTGTGCCTAGCAAGTACTACAAGTCTGCTTAGAGTACTTGAAGGAGAATAGTACAAGGCTTTATCCACGGGAGGGCAAGGGGGTGAAAGCTACAAATTAACTGACTACATACGAGAGTGGGACAAAGGAGAGTCATTTTATTCAACAACTATGAATTTCTGCGGCAGGGAAACAAGGGGTATCATAGGATCACGAATGGCGTCAAACCGGGCACGGCGATGTTATATATTGTTTTCAACAACTGGGCACAACAGAACAGCTAATGGGCGTATGGAAGCTACTGCTGTTTTGCCAACGATCAGTCTTGGCGTAGATAAATGGAATATTGGTCTCGTGAACCCAATGCCGCTCTCATGTGATAACTTCTCACAGATATGTTAGCGGACGTCCTGTCTGTCTGATTACTATAATTATGTTGAATGCGCCAACTCGAGCTACTAGCCGACTGTTGAGATGAGGTATCTAATCTATACTAAACAAAAACAACTCCGTGAGGCCAATGTTGAATGCTCGCCCATATTCCCATGCAGAGCCTCCCGTGGTGAAGAAGTACATCAAAGAAAGAAATTTGATATAGAACCGAAAGAATACATGCATGATGTATAGGTCATGTAATCAACCCGACTCCTGACACGCCATGCCCATCGACGCTATTTTCCTCTTTGTGTGTGTGTGTGTGTGTGTGCGAACAGACGTAGTGTGATCTTTTTTTTTGGTTCATGTTCTTCCAACCCGATGCGCTCACTGTTCCTGAGCCCACCTCTTCTCCCTCAGCGGGATCTCCTTTCCAGCGCGCTGGCGATCACCCGAGATCTCATCTCGCCAAGCCCAGTACTCGCCCAGTCTTGTCTCGGCATAGGAGGCATAGTCAAAGTCGATTTGGGAGATGGTCGCCTGAATCAGCGCCCAGATGCCCCAGTAGAATCCAGGCAGGCCCCGGAAGACGTCCACCTCGTTTAGTAGGCGGTCGACCTCAGCTGCCTCGTCATAATCGGCCGTGGTCCCGTTCTTCTCGCCTTGGTAAGCATAGTAGGCGCGGATGTACGCGGTGATGAACTCGCGACGCTGGACGCGCGTGGGAAGGACACTGAAATCGCAGTCGAAGCCACCCCATTCGGCAAAGTGGTTGGCAATATCAAAGGCGGCTGGTGAGGGGGTCGCGTATTCATAATCGATGAAGGTCACGTCGATGGTCGTGTCTTTGGCGGTGACGCCGTTGCTGTCGTCGGCGGGTGTCTGCTGGGACTTGGGAAGGACGATGACGTTGCCGCTAAGGAGATCGCAGTGTGCAAACACGAGCTGTTGTGTGAGGTGATCAGCAAAAGTATCCATCATGTCGAAAACGCGGGAAACAGATAGATAGAAGGCAGTACTCACCCCATTGGTACCCAAGCCTGGCCGCTGGCTCAGCTCGGCAACAGTCCTGGTAAGCTCCTTCTGCAACTGGGCCTGACGCTCTCTTTGCGCTTCCGTATCTGTTGGCAGGGCAAAAATCCACTTCTGCATGACAGTCCAGACGTTCGGCGGGGGCTTTCCAGGCGCGACACTGTCAATGATTTGCTGAAACTCGGCATCGCCAAGGGCTTCGGACGGTACAATGAAGTCGGTGTTCTTGGAGTTTCTGCGGCTGTGTCCCGTGCGAGCAGTAATGCAAGGTACCACGGCGTGCCACTGGGCAAGCCTCTTGGCCACGGCCTTGTAGATGACGGGCTTGCGCAGATCCTCGGGGTGGGTCATGGAGCCCTGAACGAAGCGGTACATCATGCCGTTCTCGAAGCGGGCGAGCAGTTCGGGAGCGAGGCCGTATCGCATGAGCAGCTCGTGGTTCTGGGTTTCGCGGTGGCGGTCGATGATCAAGTCGGTGCCGTTGCCGTAGGCGCGGAGCAAGATGGCCTCCTTGTTCACCTCATCCTTGGAAAGGCCGGCCTTTTTGTAGACTGCTTTGAGGAGTGTGTTGGTGATACCATCGGTGAAGCGCACGAACTCGACCTTGGAATCGGCGCTCTCCCAGGCGGGGCGGATGGCGAGAACGAGACGGCGGGCGGTGGCTTCCGAGTCCTCGCTCGAGTAAGCGAAAGGGATGTAGCGAATATGATGCTCAACGGGCCCGTTGCCGTTCAAGTGGCCGTTGGACTGGCCGTTGGACTGGCCGTTGGCTGTTTGGGTGCCGTTCTCTGTTGCGACAGCCATGGTGGGCGGTAGGAATCGCAAGGCCGATTCGGTCTTTGCTAGGGACTGTATACGTGTGCCCTGTGGGGGAGGGGAGATGACGGCAGAGCTTCGTGATGGAATTCGCGTTTTTGCTCAATGGGCAAGTCTGCTCATGAGTTATGTTTTTTTTTTTCTCCTTTACTTTGGATTATGTAGCACTGCAGTGCAAGACATTGACAGACGTTATGCGCGGAGAGGTATGCAGAAGCAAGTGAAGTTGGATGTCGAGGAAAGGAGACCACGGACATTAAAAAAAGGGGGGGTGGGAGGAGGGGGTTGTTTACAGTACAGTATCTTTCTTCGCACCTATGGTACTGTATCTCACTCTCTAAGCCGATTCAGCACGGCCAACAAGGAGAAGGATGCGCGGCCTGCAGATGGGACAAGGAGGAATCTGAAGAGGAATAAGCTTCGTCAATGGCGTTGGATGATGGCGCGGTGAGGCCAGTTGGATAGACGCAACCCAAGTGGAAACAGAAGCCGATTAGTAAAGACGATGATCAAGTCCCGCTGCGCCTTTCTCACACGATCACTTGCCCTTTGGTAGGTAGGTATTCATCAACGAAAGTCGCCATCCCCACTAACAAAGCAGGGCCTACAAACACATGCTTTTCTTTTTGCGCCTGGGGTCGCTTGCCGCCCCAATTAGGTAAGTAGTGTACACTACGACGGCCCAACCTTGCCAACCACGCCGACCCAACGCCAAAACCCCCGTGGTCCCTTGTGTGCCTGGTGGTCCCTTGGCCTCTTGTCTTGTTCTCTCCAAGGTCGCCCCTGACTGGACGAGTCTGGATCGAGTTGTTTGGCTAGTCCTGTCAAAGGTCCCCTACGTAAGGGTACGTACCTTCTTTCAATGTCCCGCCTTGATTCTCGCCAGCCTGCGCCGCGCTGTCCACCCTAAACTGCACGGGCGTGACGGGGATTGCACAGCACGTGAAATCGTCGCGAACGATTCAACGAAAAAAAAGTGGAATGCGGTTGGCCAAGCCCAACAACAACCACCGCCACCCTGTACTCTAGTGTAGACCCCATCACCATCACCGCAAGTCGGATCTTTCGAGGTTTCAACCCTGATTGCATCCGTCTCGAATTGCCGTTTGCGCCCCTCGCCTTATTTGCAGGTTTGGTACCAATAACCGTTTCGCCTTTCCGTCTGACGTCGTCGCTTTTGGCCGCCATTCCATCCGGCCCCCCTCCCCGCCTTCCCCCACCCCCCTTCACTCGAGTCACCTTGCCCACCATTTCGGTCCAGTCAAGAGTCGAAAAGGTCGGAGCCTGAGCTGGGGTAGGCTCTAAATTCAGCCGTCATTACCAAACAGCTGCGATTACGGTCAGCTGTAACACGCTATTCGTGTTATTATTTCGCAACTCACTCGCACTCGGCAGTAAGAGACATTCCAGATACCGTTCAGCAGCCATGGTATGAGAAAGACAAAAGAAAAAAAATATCAACTAGCCCCGAGTTGGACAGCAGCAAGGCATGATATATACATGAGCATGTCAGGTTGATGTAGCTTCGGATGGGCAGATAATTGCACGAGGTGTTCAGCTGTGTGCGTTCAGTGCTATAGGCTGTAATCAAGTAGAAATCACCGGGCCAGCACTGGAAACCAAAGGACAACGAGAGAAAGAAACAGCCTCCCCAACCCTTTCAAAATGGCATACCCCGTCTTGCCTAGCCCAGACAACTTCCTCGCTGTTGCTCTCGTCATCAACCGGTCTCGGGACGGCCCGCGATTTGTCTTCCACTATCCCCCCCATGTCTTGCCACCACAGGCTACAGCAGCCGCAAGAGACGGCGACGATCTGGACGATCTGGACGAGGAAGACGAGGCCCTTCTGCATCGAGTCACCCATGCCGTTGGCCTCGATGCCAGCTCTTCATCCCCGTTAAAGGAGTCCGAGCTGTCGCAGTGGAACCACGACGACCATCTCATCACCGAGAGCGGCACACAGATTGTTCCTTGGGAGCACGTTGCTGGCTTCCCGACCAAGGATCTGGAAAACATTCTGACTCCGGCCAGGGCCTATCACAAACGCTTGTTCCAGGTTTCCCTGGATTCTCTCTACTGCGTTTCGTATCCCATCTATGTGCCAGAGAACGGGGTCTGGCGGAAGAAGAGCAAGAAGCAGCAAAAGCACCGGGATCACGATGACACCGCTCCTACAGACACAGACGGTCCGGTCAGGACCAGTGACAAAGGCCCCTCGGATGTAGACCAGCTTGCTGCCAAACCAGCCGAAGAGGCCGAAGACAAGAAAAGCTCCATGACCATGTTCAACCTTGTCTTCATCTTGAACCCCCGAAGGCATGAGGTTGCCGACCTTGTCGACATACTCTACACGCATATCATCAAGAAAGTCAACAAGGCATACAAGTACTGCCAGCAGAGGGGTGATTTCATCTGGAAGGAATCTAAGAAGATTCTAGCCTTGAAGGACAAGGGCCGGGAAGACAGTGAGTGTATCCATCACCTCCATCGCTGTGGGCTCCTGCTAATGTGCCTGCTTGTGAACCAGAGAGGAAGATGAGTCAGTTGTGGGAGGAAATCCTATCAAATTCTTCACTGGCAGCGTCTATGCAGGACATATACGATGCCATATCACGAAACAGAATTGCTGCCATTCAGCTTGAGACCATTGAGGGTGTGGTTACTCACTCCGTGCAGATTCCTGTGCCATTCCATGTGCCCGACCTGCCACAGGACGGCCAAGCGGAGGAGCAGCTTGGCCTGTGGTTGACGACGGCAAACTCATTGCAAGCCGACGAGAACGTAGAGGAGCCCGAAAATCTGGACAAGACCTTTGCGCTCCTCCTGATGGCAGAAGAGAAGAAAGTTATCAACGAATTATTGGGCCCCGAATCCGACCCTACTACACAGGCCATGATCGAGTTTGTACGCAGATGCAAGCCCAATCTCTCCTTCCACCAGGTGCAACAACAGGCAAGTAGTATCCTTTCGCCTGCCCAGGTGCGGAGGTTCGCCGAACACTTCATATTCTGGCGACGAGCCATCGCCATACCGCCTTTGCACGGCCGCGATATGTACATCGTGAGTCCCAACTGCGATCTGCGCAGACTTCCTCAAGCAGCTGCTCAGTGGGCGAGACAGTTCCCACTATCACCACCGTTGCCCAATTTCCTGGCCGAGCTGAGCGTTGCCCCACGGCCGTATAAACTGCACTGTCCGAGTAAGGCTCACCGGCCTCTTTATATGGCTATGCTGGCGTGGCTGATGCGCGGCGGTTGGGTTACCCAGCTCTGCACCTTTGCGTACGTTGTGGTCTGGCCGGAGATCATATACGAAGTTGAATATGAACTAGAGGCAGAAGAGATTGCGCACGAGAAGGCGAAAGCACAGAATAGGGGCCGGGAGGACCAAGGCCACAAACACGACGATATGCTGTCTCCAACAACGGCGGCGGACAACGGTGGTGACATCGGAGGACCCGGTAACAACGTGTTGGCAGCGGCACTCAGCGAGGGTCCCTTAGCAGGCTTCGCCGGATCTGGATTCCTTTCGCTCGCAGCCGAGTCGACATCGGCCTCAGACCTGGATTCCTCGGCAGCAACTCTCCGTGACCTGTCCAATTCACAGTCACCGACCCTTTCCCGCGCCCAACCAGCTTCTACCCCCATCAACGAGTTCCTCCCCACCCTAACTTCGCCCATGTCAACCACTTCCCTCTCAACCCTCATCCTCGGAACCAGCGACTACATGACCAACTCCCACAAAGACAACTACAATAACAATGGCTCCTCCTCTCCCACAGCCTCCTACGCCTCCGCCAACACTCTCAACATGCTCAACCCGCCCCGCCCCACCCTCCAACTCACCCACACCATATGCGAAGATACCAACGCCTCAGCCGGTACTTCCTCCACGCACCATCAGCCCACCCCCGCCGAACAGGCCGCAGAGAAAGCCCGACTGGAGCGCATAGCCGACAAAGCGGCGCGCGAGCTCGCGGAGCGGGCCATGGCGCACGCGCGAAAGGCTGTGCCGCAGGCAACGAGACACCCGAGCGTAAACCATGCTAAACACCTGCTGGGCATGAGCCCGCATATTATATTGGATGCGAAGAAGGCGACGGGGAAGGAGAGTTTGTACTTGAGTGCTATTGAGAGAAGGTTGAGGGGGCGGGGTGGGGAGGTGGCTACGACGACGGCGGCGACTGTTGCTGCTGCAGGTGCATCTGAGGCCGGTACTAGTAGTGACGCTGCAGCCACGGACGGTGCTGGTGTGGAAGGATCGGGGACGGGGCCGGAGGATGCTGCCGCTGCTGGAGCTGGTAACGGCAATAACAACAATAACAACAACAAAAACAGCAGCAGTGCCAATGCTTCCGCAAACACCGCTCCAAGCAATGATGCCACAAACATCGCATCCCCCTCCGCGACTGGTACCCACACCACCGGCGCCGGCGCGAAAACAGCCAGCGGAACCGGAACGTCAGGAGGGGGGCGTACCGTCTCCGGATCAGCCAGCGCTCAACGAGGGACTAAGGACTGGGACGAGCGGGTGGCTAACACGTGGCCTCAGTTCTGGAAGTACTTCAATGGGCGGTCGGCGCTGGAGCGGATTGCTTTGCAAGAGGATATGAAGCGGAAGGAGGCGTGGTCGTTATTGACGGCCATGAGCGAGTATTTGTTGTGTACCAGACATTGGTGAAGCGGTCGATGGCCAAGGGGCTGTGTATATACATAGTATTTCCATTGTCATGCCGGTAAACACAATAGTTGACTGCGGGTACTAATATTGGACAATCAAAGTATTTCGGGGGAGAAGCCTTTTCGCTATTGGCCTATAACCTACATTGTCGCTGATCACGATGGACAGTCGGCGCACCAGTGAACCCTCACCTGTCACCTAGTGAAATCGCTCAACAATCGAAGTCATGGGGCAACCGTGGAGGCTCTTACCTTCCACTTATTAGACAGTGTCGTTCCTTTCTCGAGTTTGATGTCTCCAGGAAGGAACTGCCACAGCCCATCCAAATACAGACGAGAAAGGTCGGCTTCCCTTGGTCGATACACTAGGTACCTCTAGCCGGAGGGCTGGCACGAATCAGTCCATGAATGCGCCGCCCAACAGCCCTGAATACCTATGGCCTACACGGGTTTGTCGGATTGAGGGCACATTGATCGATATCATAAGGAGTCACCAAGCTTGGGTACGAGTATGGTGTGGTGCAAGTAATCGATCGAATAGAGCGGTGATTGTCATGCTTCTTAGATAGAATCGACGAGAAACAAAGCCAACTCCTCCTTCATGCTACCCCGATGGAATCCTCCAAAGCGCCTGAGGTATAATCGTCATAAGCAGGAGAAACCCAGGTAGTACGCCATAGTGACCGGCTCCATAAAACAAAACAAGGACAGACGTAACACCGAAGAAACCGAGCCAGCAGAGTTACGCTAAAAATGATACTTCCGAAACACGAAGAACAGAAAAGAAAAGAAAAAAAAAAAAAAAACAAAACCACATCCCTCTGCACTATCACGCAAGCGCCGTACCGAGGAAGTAAGCCGTCATGCCTTCCGTGTACACATGATGCTCGGTCAGAAAATAAGATCGACAGCTAAAAAAGAAAGAATAGAAAGGAAACCCGAAACAGAATAAAAAACAAGACCCAGTCTGTACGCCCATGTGCCAAATCACATTTGTGCTCAATCCCTGAACGACCAGTGAAATGCTAAGTACCTAGACCCCGTTCCCAATGTGCCGCTGCGATGAAAATGCAGATCAGGGATATGAAAGCCTGTCAAGTGATGATCATGGCCGAGATAATAAATGATATGTCCATAGGGTTCCAAGCGATGGTTAAGAGATGAGAAAGCCCCCCCCCGCCCTGCGTTCGTAACAAAAGAAAAGAGAAGATAAACTATAATCCACACTAGCATCGCGATCAACCAAATCCGATTCCTACGATCATTGAGTCAAGTCCATTCCATACTCGTCCTCCTCTTTGAACTCCATGTCAGCGCCGTCATCCTCATATTCAAGGAAGTCGCCGGCATCGAGGCCATCGTTGAACTTCCCGTCGGCGCCACCATGGGCGGGACTGGTGGAAAGGTGTTCGCCATTGACACCGTTGGTGTTCAAGGGCTCACCCTTGTAGTCCGTATGATGGGGAACACGAAGGCCAGTGCCAGCCGTGCGAGAGTACGAGAATCCCCGGGTCTTCCCGCTACCGTCCTCTCCTCTGGCAATGGCCTCCATAAGCTCTGTCTGCATCCGCTTCTCATCATCGGTGATCTCAAAGGGCACCGTACCCCCACGCTCCAACAAGGCATTGATGAGCTCTTCTTGTTGTTGGATCTTGAGGTAGGCCATCCACATAAGATCTCGAGTCCAGCTCACCGCACCATTCAAAATGTCGCCCTTGTTGGGACCCTTATCCTTCTCCTCAATCGGCAGGCCTGTCGTAATGTTTCCAGCCGTGCTGCCAGCCGCTCGTCTGGCTCCAGGTCCAGCTAGGGCTGATGTGGCTTGGGAAGGACTTGAAATGCCCGCAAGCGTGGGTGAAAGGGGCGTTCCGTTTTGAATTGCCTTGCGAATCTTTTCATCCTCTAGACGATGGGCAGGAACAAGCTTGCTAAGATCTTGAATGCGCTCGTTGATATTATCACGTCTCCGTCTTTCAACGAGGTTATGTGACTCGCGCCTCCTCTTCCTCTTTGCTTCTTGTGTCGACACAGAGGAGGTCGCGGTGCCAAGCTTGGCGGGCATGGATGTGCCGCCCTTCAACAGAATGTCATTGATCTGAGCATGGGGGCCATGAAGGCCTGCCTGAAGAGGTGATGAGAAACCAGACCCGGGAAACGAGGAGAGACTCTGTGGGGTTTGCATCCATTGCGCGGAATGGGACTTCTCATGGTGGGGGCCTGATGTCCTGATGGGCTGAGGGCCAAATGATCCCGAGTTCACCGACAGTCCGGCCATGTCTATCGCCTTGGGGGTAAGAGGGCTGCGTGTAGTGGACGACTTGCGCTGCATGGTTTGCGGTATCCTGGTATGTGCTTTTGCGCTCAAGAAATTTGGGTCAGTCCCATCACTGTTCATGTCGGTATTCGCTAATGGTGACCCAGCGTATGACATGGGCGACTGAAGCGATGTTCCGAAGGATTGAGGGTGCTGCATTTGCCGAAAATGCGAAAAGTTATGGACAAATGGCGATGCTATCGGATCGCCGTCGGGAGTGCTCGAATAGCCGTTTGTATGAGCTTGGTTGATGGGCAGGCTTTGATGATAAGAATCCGGAAAGTTCATGCCAACATCGTTCATTCCGCCAAAGTCTTGCCCATGACCCTGCATTCCGACATGAGGGTCACTAGGACTGTTCAGACCATCGAGAAGTTCATCGTCTCCAAACAAAGCTGAGCCGCTAGAAAACCCATTCGACGAGTTGTTGGTGTGGTTGAGGTAGTTGTTTTGGAAGGAGCCATGAAAATTGGCCCCCATGGCCAGGTCGTTCGGGTCAATGCCTCCTCCACTGTGGCCGCCCATTGGGAATCCGTGTTGTGCCATGTTGTTGGGAATCCTATTGGTGGAACCTTCGGTGTCTGCCTGCATGTCCTTTTTCTTCCAAAGCCAACGAGATGGCGCCTAGACGAGTTTATTGACTAACGAGGGCCCTAGAGTGCCAGCAAGCGTTAGCAAAAGAAATCCCAGCCTCGTACCAAGTGATGTGGGTATGGGGGGCTTACCTTCGCAAACAGCCACCCATAAAATGGAAATATAAAGCAATCGAACAACAGCGAGGTTGAGTATGACTCGGTGCCGCGGTTGGAGTGGTGGGTTTGCTTGGAGCGATGCGGGAAGATGTCAGGAGAGAGCAAACTGCAAGGCTGACGTGTCGCTGAGTCGCGGTGGTCTGAGGACAAGATATTCGGTGGGAACTGGGGATCAATGGCATCCAATTCCTTCGCAAGCAATTGCAAGTTTTGCGCAGGAACTCAGAACCGTGTCGTCGAGGGATGTCGAAGTCGGCGGTTGGTGAACGGTTCAATGTGGGCGATTGTGGTGAATGTCGGGTTGGGGTGTGTAGCCGCCTAACTGCCCTTGGCAATGTTCGGGGAAGTTTGTAACGAGTGCCCGTGAAGGCAAGGGAGCCAAGTCGCCGGAGAGGACAACAAAGGCAATGCACTGCAATGAAAGAAAAAGAAAGGGGCAAGCGATTGCCCAAACCGCAGCCTTTTTTTTTATGTCGGATCTTGCCTACGCTTCAGTCGCCGAATAGGAACGGAGAGCGAAAGCGACAAGGGGTGTGAAGTGGTTGCAGGTTGCAGTGGTTGCAGTGGTTCGCGGTTGAGATCCAAGGCTTCAGTTCAATCGGCCTTTTCTGTTGGGCAATGACTGGGATGAGTCAGCAGAACGTCCCGTTTGAATGCACTGCACCGCACCAAGCAGGACAGCGGTAGTAGGTTGCTACCTCGTTGTGGATGTTTTGAAGCAGGTGCGAGGCATCACAGCAGACAGCGGGCAGGGAGAGGCGAGGTGCAGGGAGCAGAATGAGTTGGGAGAGGAAGGAGTCAACTTTGCCAGGTTGTTGTGCGATGTGCGGAGAAAGCGCCGCTGACTCTGAGAGGGAAACTTTTGGGGTGGAAGGTGGGGACTAACAGAAAGGCGGTAAAGCGGAGGCACTGGATGTCCTATTACAGATTGTGTGATGGCGGCCGGCCTATATATGGTACGTAGGTACAGCCACAAGGAAGGAATGTACTCGTATCGGTATCGTAATCCGTCCTCTGCCGTGGTATTGGTTCTGCACCACCCTAGCACTCCAAGAGCCCCGGGAGGCAATAAGTGCTGACGCGCCGTGTAAGACCCAACTGAAGAGAAGGGTGAGGGAGGGGGGAGGGTAGAGGGGCTGAAGTATTTAGAATTCGCAACCAGACGAGAAGGTTTGCGCGTTGAGATTTCCCTCGGTTCGGGAGGCGTTGTAAAAATGACTTGTTGTCTGTGCACACAGTGCTAGGTGGAAGGCGTTAGAACTTGAGGGCCAACTGAGTAAAGGTCAAGCGCATCAGCCTCGAAATAGGAGCCCTGTCCTTTTCGAGCACCCGACAATATGTATGCGCTCCGAGCGGTAACTTGGCTGGCTGGCTGCGGGCTATATGAGCGGAATGCAGCGCGGAAGCGGCGGCTGGGAGACAGGCTGAGTTGTACGTGCTATTGCGTGAGTCAACTTCCGACGATCAGAGAAGTGCCCAAGAATAATGTTTGCCTCGCTGTTGGGAGAAAGCGAGTCAAGATGCCTATACAGTTTGGAGATCGTGGTGTTATAAAAAGAGGTGAAAACCGTCCCACCTCGAGCGCCCTGCAAGATGATGTCTTAAGCAGAAAGAGAGAGGCGGGGTACGGAGTGGGGAGGAGTAGTCGATGGGGACCTAACGGAGGAGAAAGATCTGAGATGTGATGAGAACGGGGAAAATACCAGAGCCAATTTGCAATGCCTGGTATGCACATGAAAAGATGGTCGTTGCCTGCGTTTCGCCAAAGGGTGCCAAACTGCGCTATGCCAGTGTTATTGAGGTGAGAGAGTGGTGGTAACTCTTCCGAATGTGTAAGAGATGCCGGCGTGTCGCCGATGAATAACTAGCACGCAATTTCGTCTTTCCGACCGTCTTGTTCTTGTGAATGGTTTGAATAGAGCGGGTGCGCTGTAATGAGGAATTCTCAAAGTGTGCGCCGTAACTGATCCATCAACCGTCAACCTCTAAGCAATTATGCCTTGGGGTACTTGCTTGGATCCGGATGCTTGCCATCCCCAGACTCGGACTTACACTACCGATCCAAAGTGGGGCCTGGTCAAGCTGATCCCCGGGCCGTCCGCGGGTCCCTAATCTCCTTTCACAGTCTGGACACCGTCCGCTGTCGGCTGCTGTCGACCGCTACCTCACCGCAGGTGACGGTCGCTAACGGTTTTCTCGTTGATTAATGAACCTTCAGGACCATTTGGCGTTGAGCTCAACAAGGCTGACCCCCAAGATGATGATGGATGTAAGTCTCTGTAAGCTGACTGCTCAGCCCAGGTCCGATCACTGATTGGGGCAATCCACGGAACCTTGTATTAGCGAGATAGCCTGCTGGCTGTTGAGTTGAACCTGGGGTGGGTTGCGTGGCCTTGCGTCCTAGAGGTATCTTTCTGATTCCAGTTTGTCCTACTTCTTAGATTTTTCAGACCCGCAATGCTCTTTGAGACACCACGTCCTTTTTGTCCCGCATGTAAACTGGCCAAATGGATGCCGGTCCCGGTTGGCTAATTGCCCGATGTCTGATGTCTCTGGTTTCTTGTAGTTGTGGAAGGCGTACAGTGAAGCACTGATGTTTGCCTGGCTGAATCTTAACGAGGCTCGTGCAACTTGAGATATGGGAGAATGAAGGTGGCGTTTGAAGTAACTGGACAGTGACAAGGTGAGCGCTGCCTGGTGGTTAGAGATTGATGTTCAGAGTTTATGCAACTTGGCAACAAAGAGTCAAGAACCACAGAAGACAAATAGTTCGGGTTTCAGTGAAGTTTTACGAAAGCCCATGATATCCAAGCGGCTCATCAGCATCTTATATACTGATACTTACCGAGGAGAGGGCAAAGATGTGTATACGAGGCCACCCACACATTCCACTACCGATGACTTATCACAACCATGTCTTCTGATCTTATCGGTCAAAAAGGGTGGGCTGGAATCATGGCAGGAATCAATATGCAATCGCTACAACACTGCCTGATACCCTTGCGGATTTCCTTCGACATCTTTCGGGCTGATGATTTAGCTGATCGGGAACATCGGAGGAGATGTGAAATTTTTGTAAAAAGGTATGATGGGCGAGGAGCATCCTGGGATCATGGAGGGCACCTGTCTATCAGCGTGACTCGGCGGGTGAGACACCAAGGCACACCAATCCGAAAACGTTGATCATGGCAACCTCACACCCAGTTCAGGGCCTATGCTCACACAGTCCAAATCTACCCTACTCCAGACCTTCCTTGGTGGAGCGGACTGCTTTATCCGATCTGAGTTATCCACGCAGTAGTCTGGGTTGTATTCAAGCTTGATAGAGACACAAAGACTCCTAGTGCATATTGCTGCGCTTAGAGCTACCATATACGAACGTACATGAAAGCTCTGGCAATACGCATGCCAATAAATCTTCAACATGCCATGCACGACGCCTCTCTGTCGAAGAGACTTCGGCCGTAACCATTCACTCATCCAACAAGATGCCCTCCATCAGGCGAACAACAGCCGGCACGATGATTCCGAGGCAGAAAGGGCCACTCACCGAGAAGTTGGGGGTTCGACCGGCATCCAGCACTGCAGTTGAGGAGCCGGCCGATGTAGGACTCTTAGACAGCAAGAGGAAGGATGTTGGCAGATCCTAGCTAGCCATCGCCATCTACATCCCCATGGCCGTCTTATCGCGCCAAGTGTCATCTAAGACGTTGAGCCCTCGTCGCTATCGGGATTAGAGCCTGCCCTGTCTGATTCTCCAGTTTCCATAGTAAGACCCCGCGCTACGCAAGCGAGGCGTGTTGGTGAAGCTGCACATACGTACTGTGGTCCTCAGAGGCCCATGGACCCCGCACCATTGCTGACGTTGAAGGACAAGACCGTCAAGGAGACGCCCCATGCATTTCATATGATTTCCATGCTTCCTTCCCTTTTGCCGTTTATCGAGTACGGTTGATTGCCGCAAAGCACATTGGAAGTCATTCCTCGCCGCGTCGTCTGTTGAGGGTTGTCTCTCTGGAGCTACATAGTAGGAGTTGTGCAACATTCGACAATGGTTGCCCCTCAGCTGTAGGACTGTTTCCCCTCATGGCGGAGGACTGACTGACAGCCCCTCTAAACGAATGGGTTCAGTTTTGGAGAGGATGCCAGAGGGCGCCCGGCGTGAGGTGAGTGGATGCCTTCCCACGTCGCTTTGGATGCCACCCTGCGAGCTGGGTCCGTGATCACCTTGTGGACCAAGGATGGTATAGACTGGCCAATCAGATGACAGACGGCAAAGCCTGTGGTTGCGTCCGATCAGGCCGTTGCATGCGCATTCAGTCCCACCTCACTGCCGCCGCTAGCTGGCCGAGCTGGCCACTCAGTGTAGTGTAGTGTAAGGTGGCTAGAGCCAGGAAGCTTCAGTCAACTCCGAGCAACCCATGAACCTCACTCGGTTGTTGTGTGCAGGGCAGGGCAGCAACCTGTCACCACCAGTGCGACACGCCCCAACACGCGCATCTGAGCTGCGTACCCCATCCATCACCCTAACGCGATCAACCTATGTAGGTATCTAGGCTCTATCATTTGCACCTTCACATAACCACGCACACTAGTCGGCCACCCAGCTATCCAAGATACCCGAGTTGCCGATATCGTGTGCCAGGCATCCCTACGTAACGACACTGTTGAACACGCACACCGCGTCGGAAGGCGGCGACAAACACGGAACTCTCCCCAGACGACCCCCAAGCGTTTCCAACAATTGGAAGACAGGGGCTTGAACTAGATCGCCAAAACCTGCTATTTTTGCAGCCGATAGCCTCCCGAGCTTGTCGCGTCCTTGACTGCGGTATCATCTGAACACCAAACGTGGGTCTTATTCCTGTCGACCTCTGGCCGTCTGGTGGTCGCATGATTGCCTCTTCCCTGATATCAAACATTCAAGACTAATTCTCCCTCTTCGGATACAGTCTATGGTCGCTTCTGCCGTCAGTCGCCCTACCCGCTGCGAGCGTATCTCACCTTACCGCACCACCCACTCCGGCACCGCTACCCAATAACACCGCTTGCTCGACCATCTACACACCCCTTTTCCATCCGATCTATCACAAGTCAGCTCCGGCCTTGTTTGTCCGTAATCGTCCTCATAGAGACGGTCACTGGACACTCCATCTTTACATAGTTCCAAAGTACTGGCCAATTTGTGGTCCTGAAGGAAACGAGACCGGAACTCTCCCATTTCACCAAGGCTCCACCCCCACGGTCTCATACTCCCGACACCCGACCTTAGACATCCCCGTCTCTCCATCATGGCTTCGGCGTCTTTCCGAGACTCGCTGAGCTCTCTAGGATGGTCCCGCCGAGAAGCGGACATTCCTGTCAACACGTCCCAACAGCGCGGTCTACTATCATCCATCAAGTCTCTCAACCCCTTCGGCAATGGTGGCTATGTTCAACTACCAACGACTGAAGGCCCCGGTGCTGCTCTTCCAGCCCCTACCCGTCGGGAAGAGGAAGAAGGCTGGTTTGTTTGTGAGTCAACTCCCATTGTGCTTGCTTCAGCTGCTCGTCTTTCCATGTTGCCTGCTGTGCTTTGCAGCATTTTCCCTTCGTACCCCTGCAGAGGAGATTCGCGGTGCAGGACATGTGCCGCTTTCGCGTTTCCGTGTCTCAGTCACCAGGTTGCTGAGCATGTAGATGGTGGGGGAGGGGAGGGTATAGCGGTTTCATCCTCCTTCCTATTCACGTCCACTTTGGAGATCATCGACGCTACAGCACGGCTAATGAGTACTCTACAGTGAGCCGGTGGGACCGCATGCTGATTTTCGCTGCTTGCAATCTGGGCGCGCTGGCTTGCTTCGTCCTGGCCTTCGCCTTGTTCCCAGTGTTGTCACTAAAGCCGCGCAAGCTCGTAATCCTGTGAGCGCCTCCTTGTTCTTCACAACCTTCCCCCTTCCCTCCACAACCAAGTTGCTTTCCCAAGCCCAGCCCTTACTCCCTCTCTCGGGAACCTTCCCCCCCCCCAATTTCTTGACTTGACTCATCATTATGCACTGGAACCCGTCGTTATATCTGTTTGATGGTGCATATGCACAACATTCGCATGATAGCCTAGCCATGTTGGCGGCCCGATGACTCTACGAGGCCGATCATCCGGCGCTTGGATGACTTGTTGGTATCATCGACATTCTAAGGGGCAGATCGGATAGTCAACTATGGATGTCTTGCTAACGCATGCGGTCCCTGACCCATAGGTGGACACTCGGCTCGATACTCTTCATCACGTCCTTTGCGGCTATGATGGGACCTTGGGCGTACTTGAAGCACCTGACCTCTGGTACAAGGTTGCCTTTTACATCGGCATACTTTGGCTCCTTGATTCTGACCATGTACTTTGCTCTTAGCGTGAGTTCGCTCTAGCCCTTGTCTGGCGTATCATAGTTGACTAACATGATAGGAAATAGTTACACAGCACCATCCTCACCCTCCTCTCCGCCCTCGTCCAGATGGCGGCTCTGATCTGGTACCTAGTCAGCTACTTCCCTATGGGGGCGGATGGTCTTCGCGTTGCGACGTCCTTCGGGGCCCGCAGAGCCGCCGCCTGGATGTCTGGGTGAATAAATGGATGGTTTGAGATGGGTGTACGCTTGTGGTAGGCCGCTTGGCAGTGCGCTTGTCTGCTGCAGGGCATCTTTGACACGTTCGTGCTCCGACAATGCGTCTTTCGGATTGCGTGTATACTTGAAAGCAGGCTTTGTCAAGTATGGGTTATGGATAGTGCCGTAAATAATACAAGTCATTCTCATCAGAAAGACTCGCGGTTGTTATTCACAATACCATGACTTGTTCCGACGCCACTGCAGCACGCATAGTTCCAACAAGCCTGCCTCTTCCGCCCCCGCCTCTTCCTCTTCTCAGACCAGTTCATGCATCCCGTCACAGGTCATCCCTCGAGTCACTTGACAATCCATGCTCTCGAGTCCGTTGGAGTTGCTCAGCATGGTGACGGACGGCTTAAGGGCAAGGCAACCCGAATCCAAGTGGAACGTACTTACTTTACTTATGCTGGCGATCTCTCGTCATGGGAACTGTGCTTGCTGGCACCGAACCAAACCAACCGAGTGGGAACCTCGAGCAGAACTTGATGAGGCATATCCCATCTGACTGGAAGCTATCTTCACATCTACACCCACACACTCACAGTCATTGGCACCACAACCGCAAGACAAACCTGTGGAGGCTGGAGCGAACTTGGTTAACACGATCTACGACGCAGCGGATGGCTATCCCATGCCTATGTCCATGTCCATCACCGAACCAAGTTCACCGCCCTCGCCCAGACGTGGAGACTTCATCAAGGATGGACGATGATTTGACAAGCACTTATATCACGCCTGCTGCTACTGCTGCCAATATCTTGCAGCCGCCATAGAGATCGATATCCCGTGCCATATCTGTCTCATTGTCTCACTACCCCTTCCATGATGCCCACATCACCCTACTGTCAGTTGTCAAAGCCAAGGCACGGTTTGCATGCAGGCAGGGGGAAAATAATGTGAGAAGAGCCATTCTATTCGTCTGCACTATTTATCATCCTACCAAGCCAAATCCCACCGCACAACGCCCAAGTTCCCCGACTCCCAGACACCCATCCATCCTCCAATCCTTCCAAAAGGACATTCTTCCCAGCTCCCCTCCCCCGCCCACCAAGCCTCACGATGCGTCGTCTATTTGGCCCTAGGCAGCAAAGCCACCTAGGTTTCCAGGTAGTGCCACGTGGAGGCATAGACGTCCGACTTCACTACCCTTTTTACCCCACACTTGTGATCGGGAGGGAAAATTGAGCGCGACTTCGCGACTCACAACCCAGCTAGGTTAGTACGCCAAAACTCCAAACACCACCAACTCCCAACGCCCCCAACTCCGTCTCCTATCTATTAAGTCTACATATTCTTTTTTTTTTTTTTTTTTTGTTTTTTTTTTCTAAGAAAATCAATGTACTTGCCTGGTCGTCTTGTCGATCGCTTGATCGTGCTTCCCGGCTTCGCGCCTCACGGTGTAAGTCCTCCGCCCCGCCCCCCAACTCCTCCGATGCGGTCCGATCGTGCTTCCCGGCTTCGCGCCTCACAGTGTAAGTCCTCCACCCCGCCCCCCAACTCCTCCGATGCGGTCCGTCGTGTGAATCTGTTGTCCTCCACTGAGCTGAAAGACTGTTAGTAATTTGTTACAACCAGATTGGGGGTTTGGAAGAACTCACTCCTTGCGCCTCAGATAATCGCCAGGTACTCTCCTCCGCACTCTTACCCCTTCATAGCGCACACAATCTGCACCCGGTGTGCGCGATCATGTTACACTCCCCGCAGAAGACTACACTAGTTGGCTAGTTCGTGTAGACCCGGCCCGAAATAGGGTCCCGGATAACTCTAGGGCCCCGAGGAGCCTTTCGAGCTTCTTCTTGACGACGCCAGTGGGCCTCCAAAGCGACCCGAGCCTGACGTTGCCTCTCCTCCTGAGCAAGATGATTCGCCGCGTACTCTCGCACACGCTCATCATTTGCCCTGCGCCATTGCTGACGCCTCTCTCTCTCTCCGAAAGCGTGGAGGTGTCCGAGTCCGAACCAGATCCGCGCCTTGCGACGCGCGCTTTCTGCTCCTTCTTGACAGCTGGAATTGGGCTGTCGAAGAAAGAGTGATCTGATAACCAGTCTTCTTCGCCCGATGGATGGAACGATGAACAGACGGAAAAGTTGTCGAGATCGGGACCTTTAGAATCAGCAGGGCTCTAGGCCGCGTCATCGTCGGAACCGTAAAACGAGGGACTCGTGCTCTTGGTCTTGTTGGCGAGCGAGCTTTGCTGTCTCACAGGGGTGCGCGGGACAGCGACGAGAGAGGAAGTCGAGGACTTGGGAGTGTTGCCGTCGAAGGGTGACACAACGGACTTCAGACCAGTGGCGAAGAACTCGGTGAGGTAGTCGAGACCAGAACCGAAGAACTCCAGCATGGCTGAGATGTTGGGATCGTCCGTTGTTGTCTGAGTCGAACAACTGCGATAGTTGGAACCACACCTCTGCTCGGGGAACGATGGAACCTCGGGGAACCAGTCGATGATTTTGTACAGCAGAGATGCGGCGAGTCTGGCCAGCATACCGAACGGCGTGATTGTCGAAAGTGAGTGTGTGCCTGTGACGGCGTCGACAATGCTGATGATTGTACCGATGGTGTGGTGGTCCAGCCACATGACCGATGCCTTCCAAGCCGGCCACAAGGTGGCGTCGAGAAGCTGGAGGCAGTTGGCGGCCGATGTGAAGAGTAGCCAAAGGATCCTCATGAGGAAGGCTCCAATGGGAGACAACTCGTTCGAGCTTGTTTGTTGCATTTTGTTGATGGTGATTGCTGAGTGATTGATGAGATGAAAAGCGTTGTTGCAGTTTGAAGAAAATGAAGACAGAATGTTGTTGTTGATGTTGTTGAAAGCTTTGGTTGCGATCGTTGAAGAAGAGGAAAGAGGAGAAGAACGAGAGAGGGCCGGGACGGGTGGGAGATTTGCTTTAGTCCCAGGCTCAGCCCTACAAAAAAAACATCCGATTTGGGAAGGCGCGCCCTATTGGCTACTGATGGACACGTTTTGGGAAGGCGCGCCTTACTGGTGGACGTGGGCACTCTTTGTCCGGAGCGTGTCAGGGGGTGTTTCGAATCTGCCCGAGGGTCTGCGGGGGAGTACACAGGCAACTAAGCACCTGAAGAGAGAAGGAAATACAGCAGGCAAGTGACCCCTAGGGCAAGTGAATTAGCGAGAGGCAGGCGAGAATAAAGCTTCAGCGGGGAAGTCTCAGGGCCTGAAATGATTAGAGGCATCGCTAGAGGCAGGTAAGTGGTACCTGTAGCAGAGATGTTTAACGACTTTTATAGAAGGTGGTGTGGGCCTTGCGACAGTGGAGATGGGGGTGCCCCTAGAGGGTCTTGCCTGAAGGGTCGTATGAAGCCATCGCGGTCGCTAATGAAGGAGGTTTGGGAGCGATCACTACTTTCATTGCTTTGGGAGTTTTATCTGAGAATCTGCATTTATATGCCGTGAGGTTGAACTTGGCGATTGTATAATATGTCATTGGTCAGCCCTATTTGTGGATCCGCGCACCGGTGTCTCGGTTCCTGGTTCCTGCTTGCTGAAGTGGCGTCCAACCCTTGTCATGTACTGTCCCCCCGGTCCTCCCACCCAAACATCCCATAAGGGATCATCGTTTCGCCATGAGCAGGCGCATGCAGGATATCCGACAAGCCTTTGATGGCAGAAGCATGTTGTGACATTATACTACTCGTGGGTCAATACTTGTGATTGGCATTGTCTACAGGCGCAGACTATCTCCTTCTGCAGGGCAGTCAAGGGTGTTACCCGAACTACGGCCGAAGACCCTGAATCTGCTTGCGGTGATGCTTGCATGTGCAAAACGGCGGTACACATGCAGACATTCCAGGGTACGTTTTCTTCAATGGAATGCTTCTACACCATTACGGCAGAGACACTGCCTCATGTGACCAGTCGCTTGACGTACAGGTAGATTCCGAACAATTAGCCAACGCAGACCCACATCCCGCTCCGATGGACGACGACAAGTTCATCACGACGACAAGTCCACATTCAGTTCTCGGCGCGGCCAAGCCTTTCGAATGTCGATTCTCCCTCGAAGCAAAAAAGCGTGCGTTTTCACTCTCAACCCCTGACGCTCGATGGGGGAATGTACCTCCATCAAATTATCTGACAACAACACTAGGCTACCCACTGGCTCTTTCGCCGATGCAGCAGCTCCTCATCATTAAAATCTTGAACAAGGAGGCTAAAGAAGGCCATGTAGACGATACAATACAATTTTTCGTCAACCAGCTGTATGCCGCAGTCAGTTCTGTCCATACTCGAAAGAGCGACGCAAGAACACACACCGAGACCATGGTCCAATAGAACCACGAGGCTGATCGAATCTCGACCTGTATGGACAACAACCAGATGCCAAAGGACTCTATCTGATGAACAAAGAAAAGGCCAGCGTCGCGCCAAACAATCTTACTCGACGACTATTGATGCTACCAGCACATATTCTACCATACTCTATATCATTTTCGCCCATTGTTGGTATACGCCCTTCCTCGACCCTATCCCAACTATCGCGACACGGCGCAGATGAGCAACCTAAAACCAAGCCAGAAAGCGACCCCGACGGCCAAACCGATGAACAACTCCATAAACGCGCGTAGAACAAAGCTTTGCCATGATATATCGGGTTCGGTGTCTGTTCCAGGCCTGGCAATATTCGACACGACAGCCAATGACCACATACCGAAAACACCTATCAAACGTTTCGGGTATCCATGAGGACTTGTTACAATAGCAACACTTCATTTCAATCTCGGCAAAACACACCGTACTGGCTGTTATTCCCCGCCGACTGGTTGAAGATTTCCAAAGATGATCGCGGCCACTAGTTGAGGAGGTTGCAGAGATGGGGGCATCGGATCTACGATTATTTGCACCCTCCCCGCGAACCAAGTGCATTCGGGAAAATGGTTAAATCCGAGCCACAGTCTCAGTGCCCTCATGAGCTCACACATTTTCAATTTGTTTATATGCTCCGTTGCAAGTTTTATGCCATCGACGTTCTCGTCAAGGTTGATGCGAACCATTGCGCCCAAGTAATTCCCTGCTCCGCTCACCACTTATCAAATCACCTTTACCTAGGACGCAGGCAGACGGACGTTGTTCCGCCGACATGCCCTCTCAGCGAATGACCGAACGATGATCTCCCCATCCAGTCAGTCTCCAGTTCACCGGGTCCCACCGTTGCCGCCAATGGATGTTCCTTGGCTCCTTGGGTACACTAGGTATGTACACTACGCAGTCCATGACGGATCTGGCAGATCTGATCTACTGCGCAGTACACTATACTACATACTCCGACATTCCATCCAATCCGGTCCCATCCAATCTGATCGCATTTTTCCAGTCCCTCCTCGTCTCTTCTGCTCCCCTTTCGGCCAATCGCTTCGCGTAGGTGTGGTGCACATGGCATCTTATTACATGCACATGTGCACATACACACTGTCCCATGCTGACCAGACAATGATTTCTCGCTCTCTATGGTCCAGAGACTTGAGTTTGAAACAGACTTGGGGCGGTCAACAAGACGCGGCATCACGGCGCGGCGACAAGCAAACTGGAATCTACCTCTACCACAATAGTGTAGCAAGGCGTTATGGCGGGACTGCTGTCCTGGCTGGCAGGGCGATGAAGAAGCGAGCTAAGCGGAGTCGCGGGGGGGGGGGGGGGG
>NW_009799179.1:6451092-6580785 GCF_000213175.1 Neurospora tetrasperma FGSC 2508
CAAGCCGTATAACTCTGCTATTGGATCTATAGTTAGAATACATAGTCGCTGACTGGATTCCCTTCTTCCCCCAGACTCCACGTGGATCCAAGGACGGGAGTCGGGTCGCACACCCGTCATTGGATCCACGTGGAGTCTGGGGGAAGAAGGGAATCCAGTCAGCGACTATGTATTCTAACTATAGATCCAATAGCAGAGTTATACGGCTTGCAAACAGGGCAATATGTCTTGGGTAAGGAATCAAATGCTCGAGTTACCTTCGTCATGGGGTACGGACATCATCGACAAGTTTGCGAGCAACACACCCAGCAGGGCGCGCTCCGAAAGCGGATAGGAAAAGGACCGGGGGGCGGTCGGGGGTCGTCGGGAATTGGAGATTGTTGTTGCTTCTGTCGGGTTTTCCTCGCTTTTGTCCTCGCCGGCTCCACCCGCTCCGCTTTCCATCTTCGGGGCACCCGCACGTGTCACACCAAATACACTACATGTGTACATGGAGAACTCCGTCTCTGGCGCTGAGATGGGCTCCCTGAAAATATCAAACAACAAGACTAGATATATTTCATTCTATTACCTCTTCTGTAATATGGGGTAACATCATTGTACGGACCACTCTGAACTCGTATTACGATGTCAATCACTTTGTGCTCAAATCGGGGGTAAATTCGTCTCGAAGTCAGGTAACATTCACCGGTGCGTATGTTGTGCGTACTCATAGTTCCTAAAATCATATATAACGACGTCGAATGCCCGTAATGCTGATCTTTGGTCGAGAGTGGGCATTTGGGGAGGGGGGCGGCGGCGGCGGCACGGACAATAGAACCCTAACCCACCTCCCAATCATGGAAGATCCGACCATCCCGCTGTGCTTCCGAGTTCCCACAGACCGCTTTACCACCGCATAGAAGCAAACCATAGCGGAGTTCCATATGGCATGACCAGGTCATATCATACATCAGAACTCCGGTGTTTTCTATATCAGTTGTCTGGTTTACCGTTTCAAGAAGTCCCGCGAGTCATCCAGCTGCTGTAGGTGTTTGTTTTGTCCCCTACCAGAATCACATGCTGAAGATCTTGACATGTTCTTAGTCAGCCGCTTCACTTAGTTTTGTCTGTTTGTATTTGTTTTCTGATGAACTTCGGATCCTCGACCAGAAGGAGCCATGTCGCACCAAGCTCTTAAATGCTATCGACATGTCACAAGCGGAGATAGTGGGTACAAATCCCATGCTTACTTGTGAGATGGACGGATGTTGATAGAATGAGCTTCACTCACCCACTTGGCGTGACCATGGAAATAGTACATGGTGTATATGGCTTACCAAAGTATACTGTCGATTTGGAAGCACCACCCGTTCGAGGACTTTAGGGGCTATCAGGATATGTGAAGTGACCAGCAGCTATACTCTATCAGTTGACATTACCGCACCTAAACTGTCAGCCGAACACTCCCTTCTTCACTTCCAGCTGTCGGTACGTTGCGTTTGTGAAGGCGTTGATGCAAGGACAGTGGGTGCCACCCGCCCGGCTCAGCCAGGTTTCCCTTCTCACAAAAGTCGAGGCCCTTCGGCGAGAATGGAGCTGAAACGAGCGGTTTTTGGTGCCCTAAACTTCGGCAGCCATCTGATTAGCAAAAGCAGCGGCCAGGGGACGGGAAGTGTTGCGTTTGCAACCGCCCGCGAGCGATTCGTGCACGTTTCTGCACCAAGTACTAGAAACTGCGGTGACCGAAACCGCTGCCTGCTCAAAGTAGACTCGCTAGTTCGCATAGCACAAGCAGAGGGTCGATCTTACGGGCTGTTGGACTCGGGTCTTGTTAGAAATTGAGTGCTTAACTGGTCAGCCTCAAAAAGGTACTCATTTGTGTCCACCACGCGACTACTCAGGATTGAATGTTGTATGGACTGCGCGAGACAAGCGTCACCTATTCGGGGGTCTAACTGCGGCGATATGTCCATTGATGTGGCTCATCGAATCTCGACCAGCGTCAATGACTCGAAAAAGGAACCGGGAAGTTTGGAATGAAAGTTTGATCGAAGGCGGAGAGACCTGGGCCCTTCACACTTCGTTCCATGTTAACCTAGGTAGCTGAGATGCCCCTCTACAGTGCGGCTGCCCCGTGCTTAGGTGGCTCACATCGCTTCAGTTGTTGCCGGTGGCTGATACACGGGCCTGCATTAACCGTGGCAACCTAAACGCCTCCCCTCCAATTCCCCTCCGTCCCGTCCCTTCCCCTCCCCGCACAAACCCTCCCGTCTGTAGGTATTTTGTACAGGGCAAGCACCAGGCAGGCATGAATCAGACTCACCTCGTTCTTGTTCAGGCAACACGCTCAGTAATCGAAAACCGCCTAATCAATTATTAGGATTCGCACGACAACGTGAGTGGATAGATTGGCACCTCAATCGCAGCATTCCTGCTTGTGGGTTAACGGTAGAGGTACGGGACCTTCCTTGTCCATCCCCACTACTGCGGCAGAACTTCACCCAGGAGCCGAAGAAAAATTTATTCCACACACAAATCTCAGTTGCTGGATCCGATCCAATTTGGGAAGGACCACTGTCCCCTCCAATAACTTTTTTTTTCTTCCCTTTTGTTTTTTTTTTCCTTAACCAACCCTCTCCCCACCCGCGCAACCCAACCCCATTTCTTACCACTTTACCTACAGACTGCATCCCGAGGCTGCCATCTTTAGGGTTAGATCTCGACCTCTCTGTGGACCCAGCAACCTGTTATTGGACGCCCGCAGGACTCCAGGCATTTACTTACGCATTCGACGCCAGGCGTGCCATCATCTGCTCTCCTCCGCTCTCCTCCGCTCTCTTCCGCTCTCTTCCCCCTCCTGGTTGATTCGTCTGCATCCTTGGTCGTCATCGCCAACAGCCTGCACCTTCGATTCATCTTCTCGAGGCCCAGACAGCTCTGACACCTGTTGGACACCCCGCAAGCGAGATCTTTCCCGACGGTGTACCCGTGCGCATCGGCAAGAATTTTTGCTGTCGAGTCACCAAACACCTTCTCCAAAGATCGTGCTCCTTGTTTCGGCAACGTCTACGTCTTCTCAGACTTCGACCGAGACAAAACCGTGCAACCGAGTCCAGCTGCAGCAACAGTCTGCCCCGCAGTACCCGACATCGAGTCGTCACTCAAGATCGTCAAAGGCCTTAGTGCCGTCAGCAGATTGTCAGAGAGGAGAGGTAATTCTCGCTCTTCTCCGGACATCCGATCATCACAGGCGGCCTTCGTGAGCAGTTTAGCCGAGGCGACCTAGACCAAGTCTACACGACCGACCGAGCTTCTCCTCGATCAACCTATCGTCTTGCAACTTGCTTAACGCCCGCACTACCCAAAACAAAATGTCGGGCACAACGTTTTCCTACGCACAAGCCGCGAAGGGCCAGGCTGCTGCTCAGCCGAGCACCAAGGACGATGTGTCATCAGCCACTGCAGTACCGTCAGCAACCCCCAATGAGGCCGAGGTCACCGAGACCTCCGAAGCCGGCAAGACCACCCAATCCCCTGCCGAACAATCGAAGCAGAACGCCGAGTCCTTGTCCGTTACCGCGCCAGCAACGGAAGAGAGCAACAAGACAGCTCGTGAGAATGAAGTGGCACCAGCACAACCTCAGCAGCAGTCAGAGGACAAGATTTCCAGGTCCGTGAGCCGTACTTCCCGGTCGAATGAGAGCACAGACGGCAGGAAAGGCCGGAAGGGCAAGAAGGCTCGGGGCAGTGAGAAAGAGCCTCAGAATGAACAACAAGCTGAGGAGGAGAAAGAGAAGGTCAAGGAGGCGCCCAAGGTTATTCTCTCTGAAGCCCCACTGCCCACAGTCAATATTTGGGCGCAAAGACAGGAAGCACAGGCCGCCAAGTTGAAGACTTCTCCTGCTCCTACCTCCGATGCTGTTTCCGCCGAGGCCAAGAACCAAGACAGCGAGAGTCAAAGCACATCCGTGAATGGTGCGAATGGAGACAAGCCTCACCGGAAGGCCACCGACCTCTCAAGAGCTGCCGATCAACATCAGCGCAGGAACGGCCCCCGGGGCGCGCGTGTGGACAAGGAGGAAAAGAATGCGGTGGCTTTGCCTCCAGTGGCCGATGCCGCCTCGTGGCCGGACCCGAAGTCCGCGGCCAGCGCTAGCACCGAGGCTCCCAAGGAAAAGGTTCAGGAAAAGACTACCGAAAAGGAATCCCAAGAGGATTCTGGATCTTCCAAGAAGAAGACGTGGGTTGCTGTCGACATTCAGCCTACCGTTGTTTTCAACACGCCGCTGCCACCGCGCGGTTCTAAGACCCGAGGCGGAGCTCGGGGTGGTCGTGAGCAAGGGTCTACAAGGCCACACAACACCAACGCTGCCAATGCTTCAAATGTCACTTCCCAGAACGAGAGGGCGCCGACAACCGGCGGTCCTAACGGGCATAAGCGTGCCGGATCTCGCCCCCGTGAGACCAACATGCCTACGCGCGCGAACACCCAAGCTCACATTTCCAAGCGTACCTCTGTCGACGCAGCCTCCTCGAAGGATGCACGTAAACTGTCGGTTTCCGCGAACAACGAGCAAGCTCGCGACTCGGGAGCTGAGACATCCATTGTAAGTCGAAGTTGTCCCCATCCTGCTGTTTATCGCATATCGCAGTCCCGTTATCATAGTCAGAACCTAATACCCCTTCAGAATGCAACCAAAAAGGGATCGTCCGTCAAGGAAGGACATAATGAGGCTGGAACAACCCCCGAGGCAGGACCATCGTTGTCTTCCCGCTCCCATGAGCGTCATCACAAGGGAACTGACTCCACCAAAGACGGAGCACACCACGGTGTGAACGGCCAGCAGTACTCTGGCCGCGAGGGTCGACCTGAGCGTGGTCGTGGTGGATATCGCGGTCGCGGCGGCCACAATGGCACCTCTGGCTCTCACCAGTCTGGCTATACCGGCAACGGTCAGTATGGCCACTCGTCTTACCAATCACGCCAGCACAACTCCCCGCCCCAGCATGCCGGTCAGTTCTCCGGCTCTTACGGCCAGTCAACTAGGGGCAGAGGCAAGTGGACTGGCTCGAACCAGAATGCTGGCCGCAACGGATCCGCCCCTGCTTTTGCACCGAGGATGGCTCAACCCCACGAATACTCTGTGCCCCAGTACCCCGTGCCATATGTGTACTATCCGGCCTACGATCCCATGGTGCCGGTTATCAAGGCCCAGGTCGAGTACTATCTCTCGCTTGAGAACCTTTGCAAGGATACCTTCCTTCGTAGACACATGGATGGCTCCGGCTGGGTGTTTCTGGACGTGATCGCTAGCTTCAGGCGCATGCGCGAGCTCAGCAAGGATCGGGAGACCATTCGCTTCGCTTGCTCCCTTTCCGACAAGATCGAGTTTGTCATTGGCGAAGACGGCCAGGAAAGACTACGCAGCAAGGAATCATGGTCTAAGTTTGTGCTGCGGGAAGAAGACCGCCTCGAGCACCTCCGCCACAACGGACCGACGAACTATGCTCCTTACCAGACCCCATTTCATCAGATGACCCCTTACGGTGCTCCAGTAATTCCCCAGAACTACCCTGTGGCAGCCACGTACGCCGGTTACCCCGAGGACCAGATGTTCCAGGCCGGATACGTGAATCCCGCTCACTACGACCCTGCCTCCAATGGCTCTGCCGTTAATGGTTATCAGCAGTTGTCAGCAGGTGTTCCTGACTACGCGCCCCCGGTGGCTGCGCTCACACTCGAGAGCTTGACAAACCTTTCTGATAACGCCGTTGAACAGATGGTCGTCGTTCTTGCATATGACGACAGGGAAGGCCAGAGCTCTTCCCAAGCCACTGCCGTGGCCGGTTATGAGTCCAATGATTCAGGTCACGAGCAAACTAACGGTGTCAATGGTGCCGCCGTTGAGAATGGCGCGAAGGTCGTGGTCTGGCTAGATCAATACAGCCCCGACTCTGCCAATGTTCGTATGGATCGCCAGCCTTACACCGCCATCCGTCAAGCGGCCCTCAACCAGCGTCAAAAGGCCACCGCTGGCGAGACTCCCAAAGAGATGCTGACCCTTTACGAGTTCTGGTCGAAGCTGCTACTCAAGAACTTTAACGACAAGGTGTACTCCGAGTTCCGTACTCTGGCGCTGGAGGATGCGTCAAAGGAAGCCCCAAACAAGCAGGGTCTTAAGTGTCTCCTCGATTACTACAACGCTCTGCTCAACAACGATATCACAAAGCTGTGGCCCCAAGACCGCGCCGCCCCCGAGCTTCTCCAACATCATTTCCAGGACGCACTGAAGGCTGACCGCGCTGGGTCTGCCTAAATTTGCTCCTGTTTGGAACAAGATCGATACATTATGTGATCCCTTGTCGCGTACGGGGCTGAGGGGTATTCTAAATCGTGGCGTCTCCCTGTGCTGAGAGAGCACGGCTCTCTACCAGTCTTCGTCTACCTTTGACCGCCGACAGAATCACCCATACATTGCCTACCATCTGCCTCTCACGAAGAAGATACTAGGCCTTTCCCGTTTCGACTATCTTCCAATTGGTTCATCTTACAATCGAATGATACACTCGTCGCTACATACGTGTTTCGACATTGGGAATTGGCGTTTTGTTAGCTTTTTGTTTTGTTTTAAGTATCAACAGTGGAAGAGAGAGCTGGAACATTCTATACGGTAGAAGACAAAAGACGAACAACATAAGAAGCGAGTTTCTGTCAACCGTTTTGGGGGTGCATCTTTGGAAGTCGCCTAATTGGCGATGAAGCGTCGACAAGGGAAAATGCTGCCACTGGTTCTTCCAGTCTCGCTGTCTACGCGATGCCAATATGACCTCTGAAGCAGGTTGGGTAGTCGGCTGTCTACACCCCTTCTCGGTCACGAAGAACCCTTCACATTTGTTTGACTGGGGTCCAGCTGGTATTTCCTCGGGCGGATTCACTTCATGGGTCTGCATCACCAGCCTGGGAATATCTTTACTCCGTCCTCGGGTCCTAAAAGACGTTAGCCATACTTGCACGCGGGTACAACGAAAAAAAAGGAGGGGATGACGGGTTCTTTATTTTCTGCATTTCTTTTACTTGTTCAAGACGGAAAAAGTTTTGTTTCACACCACATATCCCTGTACTGTGATTGACCGACGTTACTCTGCTAAATCGTTGTTGACATGCTTGAGCGAAGCAGACAATCATTTTCTTTTCGCTCTAGAACAATGGTGGTGCTGGAGAAGATGGCATGGAATCACAAATGGTACGACGACAGAGCAAAATAGGGATATTGACATTTTTCATTCTGCATTTGGAGGGAACAAACGGCGATGGGCATCTGCAACTTGGACTCTCTGCTTACATTACTTTTTTTTTTTCTGTTAGGGCGGTATGCTGAACATTGTATGATTAGAATTTTAAAGCCTACTTCAGGTATTTCACTGAAGCAATATGAGTATGTATTTGTAAAATGTATTGTTTGATCGGTGCGATGTTCATGTTCAACACTATCATAACTACGTACTGTATGAAGCATCGCCATTTTTTTTTTTTTTTTTTTTTTTTTTAATATACTTGCGCTATGTTCATATGTGTGCTATTACAGTAATTACCGAGGCTTTATAATTGCTGTTCGGTCACTAGGGGCGACAATTGCCGGTGCGAAATTTCAGACTACCTCTACAGTATAAACCCTTGAATCTGCAACTAATCCGGGCGGGCAAAAAGATTTGCACTTTCTGGGTGTTTGCACTTGGGGGATCTGGTGCACAGACTATGAAGCCCCCTCCGGCCACTTGAAGACGCTCGGCTACAGTAAAAAGTGGGACTTCAGAGCCTCGGTAACCGGGTATAAGTGTTCTCTCCTACCAAAATTGGACCCCTGTAGGTGCAAATCCGGGCCAGAGTCTTTGCACTTTGCAGTTTGCAGGTTTAATATGGGAAAACAATTCCGGCCACCCAATTCTTTTGCACTTTGGGGGGTTTTTGCACTTGGGGGTGGTTGCACTTTCAGGGGACATTACTGTACTTAGTTTTCTAACGTGCAGCGGAAAGTCTGTACTAAGTACAGTGCCGTAACCCTTGGTCTGAGCAATACGATCACCTGCAGCCGGGGTTAGGATACTGTACAACTGCATGGAAAATGTGGGGGTTGAAGAGCCGTGGTTCACCTGCAGTGCGCTTCGTGTAAAATCCCACGACGCCCATCTCCCGCTCCTGTCTGTGCTTGTCAACCTTGCTGGCGGATTCCGTACTTTTGGCTGTTGTTGCTCACTCAGGAATCTCCCACTCCAGCCCACGGGTAATCCACGTCATGGCATGGGACAATGGAAGCATTCCCCTGATTGCCGATTCTCCAGGAGCTAGGTACCTTGAACGTGATCACATGTCACAAAATCATCTACGCTAGCCATGCATTGGCTCTCCTCGACCGAACAACACTACCACGACTAACCTCTACGTGCACTACATACCTCCCTCCATGTAGTGTGCGTTCGACCGTCAGCCCGTTCACTGTATTATCGACAGCGCATTCTCAATCAACCGAAACATTCCCGTTGAGGCGCGGCTAAAAGAGTCTACGGAAAAAAAAATAAAAGAATAAAAATTCGAAGTTTTGCTTGTGGAAGACAGCAACATCGTCGATATCGAAACCACATTCCGACAACTATCATGGTTACAGTGGATGATAGACCCCGATTGACGGAGGAGGAAAAGAAGCAGAATCATATTCAATCTGGTACGTTTGTCATTCGGAAGAAGAGCGACTTGGAATCCTGAACAAGCCAACACTCCATGCAAACAATCAAACTCCATACCCCCCCCTTACTACCGCATGCCATATCACATCCCATCTCTTCACAGCATTCTCGGAATATGGCTTGGCTTTCATATCTTCATTGGCAGAAAAGTCTCAACAGTAGACTGACAAGATCAGCAAAACAGAGCACAAGCGACGAACGCAAATCCGCAATGGCCTTGAAGCCGTCAGCAAGATAGTCCCCGGCTGCGAAAACCTGCAACGGTCCGAGGGCGTTCTGCTCCACAAGTTGGTTGAATTTATGGCGGTCCACATGGAGGAGAGACAGAAGATGATTGAGGAGCTGGAGAGCTTGGGGGAGGAAGTTGATCTTCAGATGAAAGTGTGAGTTGCTTGCTTCTCTTTGTTTCCGCGGGGGGGCAGAGTCCTTTTTCGGTGCCCTGGTATGATGATTTGATTTTTGCCCCGAGAAGAAGAAATCCAAGCTGACTAAAACCTTTTTTTTGGTGATATAACTAGGTGCCTGAGGAATTTGGATGACTATCATAAGAACAGGAGTAAACCAGAGGAAGGGGCAATGTCTGCTTCGAGGTCGCCAACGAAGGAACCGGGAGAGCAGCCGGGGGAACAGAGGGAGGGGGATGATTCGCATGCGGGATATTGAGTGATAACGGAGAGGGAATCAGAGGTCGGGGGAATGGATTCGGATGACCCGATACGTCGATGGTATCAGGAGGAAGTGGTTATGTTGTTGGCGCGATGCTGCCCGTAACCGGGTGGATTTTGGTGATAAAAGCATTCAGTATATACCCGTTTTGTTTTCGTTTTTTTGGTTACACATAATATGACTTTCAGCGATCGCCCCGGAGAGGATGCTGGTCATAAGACGATGTTTGACTCCTCGCGCCGGTCTCGGGCTGATGTCGAATCTTGGAGAAATGCGGTGCCATGGGAAGATGACTTTCTTACGAGCCAACTTCCATGCACGGATAGGTCCAGATCACACCTCCATACTGTAAGCAACCATCACGAGCTTCGCGCTTTCCTCTGATAAGGGACCTATCAATTCTCATGGAGCAATGAACCTCCAAGACGTTCTTGCCGCACCTCGAAAACACTTTTCCCTCTTGAAGACGGGAGGCATGACCTCGCGACGGCCAGGACCGTGTGTGGAAGGGCGCTGTTAGCGGGCGGTAACTGCCAGCCCCACATGCCGTGGAATTCACTAACAATCACTAGCAGATGCAAGTGTCGGTGGGGCATTACATCATCTCATCGGGTTGGCCCTGACGTACAAAGCGAGGAACCGCAACACCAACAAAACGAACCACAGCTTATTTCGTCCAGAAAGATGACTTGATTGAGCGTGAAGCTTTTCTGAGATGCATTAAGTTCGATCTCTTCAGTTGCAAACTTTTTGGCACTTCTTAGTGAACAACAATCAATTGCTGCCTAATGATTCCAGCGCGTGCCTTTTCCATACCTTCCTTGGCTTGATCACAGGGGAGAGAGACTGCGCCACCCCACCAACCACTCGGGCCATCGAGGTACTTGATACTACAATGCCACTACGTAGTAGCGTACTGCGTCATTGCCTTCAAACTTGTCCCTCCTCGTTGCCTCGCCCCGCTCATTCAGAGAGGTTGCTAAGTAGCTGCCTTTGCTTGGTCTTGGCAGTTCGAGGCAGGGTCGGGGCGTTTCGAGGGAAAACATGATCAGTCCAACAATCGTACGGCAGTTAAACTGCAGCTGCTGTCAAGGTCTTCCTCAGATGGCGCGCACGACTATCCCGCCGTCGGTTTTGAGCGCAACTTGCGACGGCCAGGTCGGGTAGCTTTGGAGTTTGGAATGGCATAGGCCCACCCATAGGAAGATATCGAGCCTCGGCACCATGGGACAAAAATCCGAACGCGATCGTCGTCATGTTGGGGATATGAACGAACCGCCCGAGCGAATGCAAGTAAAGATTCTTGTTCGGTCTTCTCATCGGCCCTGAGATGCCTCATCCAACAAAACGGGCATGTCATGTCGGCCTTGACTGTTCCTCCCCTGGTCATCAGTGGGGCCTGCCATATGCTCAGCCGCCCATCCGCGGTCTTCTCTCGTGCTCTTCTCGCCAACCACAAGGCGAGGACCGTCCACTCTGGACCCTGATGACGATAGGGCCTGGTCCCGCCGTGCAATTCAACTCGCCCACCTCGGTGCCCAGTCACACAAGCATGGCGCCCCATACACACAGTCTGTGGATCGCGCCCGAAGAGGGCTCGACTGTCTCGGTTGAGGTGGGGAGGCCGACATGTTCATCTCATGTCTCAACGGTTGCCCGAATTGCTTTGATCACCGTGTCTCATCTCAGTTGAAACGAGTATGTTCGGCCTTCTCACTTTTTATACACATCAGTCTTGTTGTCGTATGTACGTCAACGCCTGAAGTCGTGTGATGCGGCCAAAAGTAACTTGGGTACAGAGCCTCTCGATGGATAAATCCACACCATCAGCAGGTCATATTTCCAAGGAAGCTGGAGCGGAGCCAGCCCATCGTTGACTGCTACGTAAAGGTACACTACTCGGTACACCCACTTGTACCATAACACTTTGCCCAGGGCCCTACCAAGAATCTGACCTGACGAGCTCGGCTTACCTGACGAGTAGGAGGATCTACATCGTTCCCATATATTACTTGGCCCTACTATTCTCGCCCAGCTCGCAGTATCCCCGCCACCTTTCCCTCTTACTTCCTCTTCCCAACACTATCCCCGCTCTTCATCAATACTAGCAAACACCAACGTATATGTGGATACAGCTCTGGAACGAGCAAGCGACAATATTTCTGATAACAAACACCGAATATTCCGACATGGCATCTTACGACCGGTATGATCAACCGGCCCGGGAGCGCTCCCGCTCCACAAGACGCTACTACCGCGAGGAGCGCCGCGATGACAGAGACCCTCGGTACACCAGCGGCGCTGCTGACCAATACCTCAACGCCAACCATGACTTGATTCCACGCCCACGTGAGGATAGTGACCTTTCTGTCGAGGAGATCCGTCGTGATTTCCCGCCGCCCGGGTACTCTACTCGCGATATGCGCCGTGCCTACTATGACGACCACGATGATCCTCGGGCCCGCTCTGGCCGGGACTATGTCTACGACTACGACCGACGAGAGGAGAAGAAGAAGTCTCGTTTGGGCAACAAGGAGCAGCTTATCGCTGCGCTGGCCGGCGCCGCCATTGCCATAGGTGGAAAGGAGCTCTACGACCGCAAGGAAGCCAAAGAGCATGGTTCCGATGTCCATCGCAACGTTCTTGCCTCGGCCGCTATCGGTGCTGCTGGAGCTTTTGCGGGTTACCAAGGCGCAGATTTCTACACCAAGCACAAGGAGAAGAAGGCTCCGCTGGTCCTCAGAGGACGTGACGGCAGACTTGTGTATCACAACGATGACGAAGTCAGTGCCAAGGACAACAAGGGCCACAAGAACTTCCTCGAGAGTGCCCTTGCCGCTGCTGGTATTGGCAGCACCTTGAAGGCCTTGGCGGGAGGCAGCAGCAGCAGAGATGACAGATCCGATACTAGAAGTGTCAGGAGTCGCCGCAGCAGCCGCTCAAGATCCCGTTCTCGCGGAGGCGATCCGGCCAAAAAGATCCAGAAGGCTGCCATGGCTTCCCTCATTGCCGGTGCCACCGAGGCCTTCCGTGTGTCTAAGGAGCCAGGTGGATGGAAGGGAGAAAAGGCCAAGCGCATCCTTACTGCCGCAGCGGGTGCTGCTACTGTTGATGCTGCCATGAAGGACGATAAGGCGGGCAGCAAGCTCGGTTTGGCCGAATCTGTCATCGGTGGTCTGCTTGGCAACCGTGTGCTGAACGGCTCCAAGAAGAACATTGAGGAGGATGAGAAGACCGGTCGCTCTCGGTCGCGGTCTCGTGCCCGCTCTCGGTCCAAGGGGCCCGGTGGCGGACTCGCCGCTATCGCGACTGCTGGTCTCGGGACCTACGCTGCAAACAAGCTCAGCAGCCGATCCAGGTCCCGACGCCGGAGCACTGATTCATATGACAGCCGCGACGGCTCGCGCGATAGACGTCATCGCAGCCGTAGCCGCAGCGTCGTCGACTCGGCGCGCAAGGGCCTTGCCAAGCTAGGCATTGGAAACGGGCCAGACGACTATGAGCGCGACCGTCACGACCGCAGACATTACGACGACTATGCCGACTCTTCTCGAAGCGGGCGCCGACACCGAGACTACTCAGACGATGAGCGCTCCAGAAGCGGCCGCAGCCGTAGTCGCTCAAGGGGAGGAGGAACTGTGGCAAGGAGACGCGATGCTTCGCGTGGATCAGTCTCCTCATCCGACCTGGGAGATTCGGACGATGACAGGAAGAGAACCAAGAAAATGAGAGGTAAGCAAATGATTACTACAGGATTGGCAGCTGTGGCGACCATCCACGCTGCCCACAACATCTACCAAAGCGTGGAGAAGCACGGCGTACGTAAGAAGGCAGTGAGGGAAGGGGAGTTGAGTCCGGAAGAAGCCAAGAAGCTCAGGCAGAGAGCCATGCTGCAAGATGCCGCATCGGTCGGCATCGCGGCCCTGGGCATCAAGGGCGCCATCTCGGAGATGAAGGAGGCTCGTGAGGTGACGCATGAGACGCATGAGTGGAAGAAGAAGAAAGAGGAAAGGCATCAGAGACGGCTCAAAAGACTGCGGGCAACGGCAAACCAGGCAAATGACTTTGACGGGGACGGCCGTGGCGACATTGTCGACTTCGGCAGACGCAGGGCTGACAACTGGTCTTCTTCAGCGCCGCCCAAGGCGACTCGCCTGGAGGATGGTCCCTATTATACTGATGGGAATCCATACGGTGCCATGCCTCGCAATCCCTCTCCTCCATCGGGCAACAGTCCTGGCAGGAGATGAGTTATGGGCAGGTTTGCCAATGCCCGCTTTATCGTCGTCTGTCACCCGTGCTCTCTAATTTGACCCGACATTCAATCTGCATTCTTGCATCCTCAATTCCACGCGGTACCTCAAGAAACAACAAGAGATCTGGTCACTACTGGGCGTTTGCTCAACTTGAGCGAGGGAGCGTGTGCCTTGCTTGAGCTCATGCTGGTCTAACGAACATCTTGATCGTTAGAGCCCAGCCCCTCCCTCTACTTGGTTGGACACAGGCGCAAGGGGAATTCTTCCAAACTGCGATGCCTCATCGCTTATTACAGTGCTGTTGCGCCTCCTGATATGCTTTGGTTACGATGAACATGACCTTTTTTTTTCCCTTTTCATCACATACACGAAAAGTTATCAAATGCAGTTGTTTAACCAGTTGACTAATTGTTCTCCCGCTTTCTGCGCAAACAGATCACCGTCGCTAAACATAGTCCCCACTATCTGAACCGATTGAACCGAAAAAGACAGGAGGACCCCGAAATTCAGGGAAATGTGGCGATCCTTGGCAGGGGTTGTAAGCAGGTTTTTTTGCGTTGTGCGACTGTTCAGGCACGCATGTTGAACCTCGACAAACAGGAACCGTGAGGAATGACGCGCACCCAAACCACTGCAAGTCTACAACAGCGAAGTAATGATCGATGGGAAAACGGTTGTTGGTCGGTGCCGAAACGGCCGGTACCGGAACGGAAACGCGCCCGCACACTGGCTGTCTGAGCTGTTCTGGTTGGCTCGCAAGTCACACACATGGATATTTGGATCTCACGAGACTTGGCGTGTGGTTGGTTGGCCTGGCTGCCAAAGGACACAACATGCGGTTATGTCGGCCCCTACATCCTTACACTTCCTATCTTTCGGCATCTATGCATTGCAGCTTGTTCCCCCGTTGCCCACTCTCTGTGCCTCTTTCTCCAACTTTCTTACACCTGCTGGGCGGCAGATACAACGTCATGTTTTCGTTCTCTTTCCACTTTTTTTCTACCTATTCTTTCCTTTTCATGATGATGATGATAATGATGGTCAACAGGTTGGGTTTCATGAGGATGATGAAGAAACAGGTCAAATCCGAGAGGTTGAGAGAATGACAATGATAAACAATGTATGCCTCTTTGCGAAATATCACTATATATGTATAGAGAGAAAGCCGGTAGTCATTTTCTTTCATGGAGATTAACGATACTTCTTGGACCCACGAATTCAAATTGCTGGAAATCGACGCCAAAACCACCGTGAGACGCGACGGCTGAGGAGGAACGAATATCCTCAGAGTATCCCAACTGTACAAAGCAACAATCAAACGTGCGGGATATGAAAGGATCTACCAAGCAGTCGGTTAGAATATAATTCACACATTTCATCGAAGTACGGGGTTTCTTTCGTGGTTTTTTTTTTTTTTTTTAGGGGATCTTTAATACCGAGAGCGACTCAAGGGGTATGTATATGTGGAAATAAAGATCCGCACCATATCGGTCACTGTATTCGGGGGGAAAAGTTCATGAGCTTCTTGGTCAGCGGCCTGATATAATATTGCATCTCCTACACTAGCTGCTCCCTCACTGAGCCGCTTCATCGACAGCAGCGCCACCAGCACCCCCGGCGGCCTGCTGTTTCCAAGCATTCGCCATGGCCAACAGACTCGACAAGTTCTTGGTCTGCTGATCATCAGCCGGGAAGATATAGTCGACATATTCCTCCCAAGTATCATCCTCCAGCTTACGCTTCTTCTTAGTCTTCCTAGGCATTTGTTCCTGAATCTTCTCGATATCCTCCGCCGACCCATGCGTCTTCTCAAACGCCAACCACGCATTGAGCAGCGACACCCGCTCGGCCTTGAGATCGCGCTCCTTCATGCTCTTGTGCGCCCTCTCAAAGATCTTGCGAGCACGTGCCTTGGCCTCTTCGCTAACAGGCTTCTCTTCCACCTCCTCCTCCGTCTCTTCCTCCTCCTCGGCCTCGTCGGGTATGTTGATCTCGAACTGGGCGTAACTGATCCAGACCTTGGGGTGGTCAGCCTTCTCGAGCAGGCGCTCGTACAGGGCACGCGTCCGCTCGTACTCGCCCTCTTCTTCCTCGAAATCGATGTACGCCTTCCATACCACCTCGGGCATGTCCAGGATCGGCTGCGAGACAGCGAGCTCGAAGATGGCGCGGGTGCGCTCGAGATCGTCGAGACCACGTTCCAGCTCGGCCCACTTGATCCATGTTTGGCAGTTGGCCGGGTTGTACATGACGTGCTTTTCGTAGAGGGTGCGGCAGCGCTCGAACTCGTAGAGCTTCTGCTCGAGGAGGATGTACTCCTTGAAAATCTTGTCTTTGGGGCACATGCCGATGGCGCGGCCGAGGGTTTTGCGGGCCGTCGTTAGTTGGCCCTGTCGGATCTCGAAGTGCGCCGTGGCAACCCACACTTTGGCAAAGGTGAACTTCTTGTGGGGGATCAGGTTCAGACAGGTGTCGTAGATCTGACGGGCTCGCCCGATATCCTTTGTTTCCCTCTCCTCCCATATCGCGTAAAAGAGGAAGAGGAAAATGTACCGCCTCCAGTGTCGCTTCTCTTGGGTTGGTGGTACTTGAGCAATGGCTCGCTCGTAGACTTCTCTGGTCCGGTCGACATCTCCTCCGCTTTCCTCGAGTCGCGCAAAGTCAAACCAGACGTCGTAGTTCTTTGCGTTCTCCTTGACTTGCTCCTCGTACAGTCTCCTCCTCTTGGTAAGAATGACGTCCTCCACGCCCTCCTTGTCGCCAAACTGCTTTTCAAATGTGGTGTAGTGGGCATGTAGCGTCATCGACTTGGACCGAGGCAAGTTGTCGAGGCCAAACTTGTAGATGGCACGGGCCCGCTCATACTCACGTAGACGGGCCTCGTACCGGGCGAAGGCGATGAATATCCTCTCGTCAACGGCATCGTCGCCGAGCGTTTCAGCAATCGTCTGGATAGCTGTCTGGAAGACCTCGCGGACCGTGTCGCTGGTCCCGTATTCCTCTTCAAACTTGGCCCACTTGAGCCACGTCCTCGGTTCCGGATGGACGGCGGTAAAGGCCCTGAAGATCTCCCGTGCCCTGTCGAACTCGCCGTAACGTTTCTCTAGACGGATATAAGCACTCCACGCCTGCTCATCTGGCTGCCACTTCATCCACCGGTCAAAGACTTGTCTGGTCCCCGGAATGTCGCCGAGCATCTCCATGACGTAGAGATACTGGTACCAGAGAGACGTGACTCTGGGCAGCCGCGTGACAGCGCGGTCCAACAGATTGCGTGCATGGTTGATGTTACGGTTCTTGATCTCTGCTTGAACGTATCGGATCCAGAGTTCTGTTGGAGCATATCGTTAGCGACTGATGTGCGCCACAACCAACAGCACATGGACACTTTGAGTTTAGACAAACATACGAGTATTGTTGGGATGTACATCCAGAGCGCGCTCGAACACAGAGCGCGCTCTCGCAAACTCCTTCTGTTCTAGCTCCCATTGAGCATACTGGAGCCAGTTGGATAGACGAACTCGGTTACGCCGCACGTAATCCTCAAACTCCTTGCGCTTACGACCTTGGTATTCCTTGAGCTCCTCGAGGTCGGCAAAGCGCTGTGTCGGGGTCTGGAGGTTGACTTCCTGGCGGTCGACGGCCTCGCGCAGCAGCTGCTCGGCCGAGATCTGTACAGGCGCAGGGGCCTTGTTCTTCACCCGTGGCGGGCCGCGTGATGACTCCATTGTGAAGATGGGCGTAAAAAGTGGCGATCTGCAGATGTTGGCGTGGTGTTGTAAGTTCGGTTTCTGGATGAGATTTTGGGTCTGGACGCAACAGCAGCCAGCCACTGAACTACCTCTACCAGGTTGAGGACGCGCTGCGATTGATGGACCGTGGCTCGATGCCCCTGCCTACCTTACTGTACCTTGCTGCACAGTAGGTACACTTTGCCCTCATCATGTCATTGTACATCCGATAGATAGTACGTATCCGACCAAAGCGAGCAGGTTCGCCCATAAGACGGCGCTGAGCCGCTGGAAGGCCGCTGTATTAGGTGTGGCTGCCAACTACACCTACTTGACACTACCTATCTACTTACCGTACCGGCAGCTACTATCGGCCACATACCAAGCCGCACTGTGTACGACCGGCAGGCAAAGCACTGGCGCAACGAGGTCTATAGTACGCTAGGCCGTGATGCAACGCCGCGGCCTCTCGCCTCCATTCTTCCCAAAACCAAAACAAGTCGACAACACATCGAACTCTTTTCCATTCCTTTCTTCGGCGCACGGCAGCTGTTGTTTCTGTATCAGCGACTATCTCGTTTACTCCTGAAACTAACCACCTTGAGACCTGAACAGTCGCCGAATATTCTGCCCAGGAAATAGGGTTTTGCCAACATGTCGTCTACCCTCGACGAGCTCCTCCAGGACTTTGAGGACTCTGGCTCCGAGGCCGGTGGCGAGGAGTATGGCGAAGGTCTTCTAGGCGATGGCGTTGACACGACTGGAGGCTCCGGCGTGGACGACGCACATGTACCGATGAATGATGAGGACCAAGACGAAGGCATGGGCGACGGGGCAAGCGAGGACGAAGACGAAGCTATGGGTGGCGTCGGCGCCGACAACTCGAATGCTGTAGAAGATCCCGAGGAAGCAAAAGCCAAGGTTGAAAAGATGCATCTGGGAGGAGTGCGAGATGTTCGAACCGTTGCGACTCTTATGAAGTCTCTAAAGCCAGTGCTCGAGGTTAGTTCCCTTATACCCGTTTGCGGTGCTCCCTTTGAACATGGAAAAGCGTTTACATCTTATTTGAGCAATAGCCCTGACAGTCTGGATCGAACGTTGCAGAAAATCGCACACTATCAAGCACAACCCGCTCAGGCCAACGACGTCGGCCATGTCGAAGATCACCCGGAATACAACCTCTTGACCAACGCCAATAGACTGTCTACTCTGATAGACAGTGAGGTGGCCCTTGTCCACAAGTTTGTGAGGGATCACTTCTCCGCCAGATTTGCTGCACTCGAGTCGCTATTACCGAACCCAATCGAATACTGCAAGGTTGTTGCCATCTTGGGCAATTCCCCTATGGACTCGGAGAGCATGAAAGCGTTGCAGCTTTCCATCGATAACCCCCTGGGGTTAACCCTCAAGTCAGTCCTTGACGGACCAACCTTGATGATTGTCACGGTGGAAGCCACGGTTTCCAAGGGTCAATTCCTGGGCGAAAATGAGATCCAGCGCGTCACAGAAGCGTGCTTGATGGTGGTCGATCTTGATAAGGCTAAGAAGACCCTCACTGAGTACGTACAGTCTCGCATGAACATCTTTGCGCCGAACTTGACGGCTCTCATCGGTTCCCTCACAGCAGCACAGCTTCTTAACCAAGCCGGCGGCCTGACTGGCCTTTCCAAAACTCCGGCCTGCAACCTCCCGGCTTGGGGCTCTAAGAAACAGACAAGTTCTGCTCTTGCCACCAATGTCGGCATCAGACAGCAGGGCTTCATCTACCAGTCAGACATCATTCGTGGGATTCCAACCGACCTCAAGAAACAGGCTATGAAGATGTTTGCAAACAAGATTGTCATGTGCGCGCGCACCGACTGCTTTCACCAGTTCAGGGATGGGTCAGAAGGCGAACGACTAAAGGACGAATGTCTAGACCGCCTAGATAAGTTGCAGCAAAAGCCAAACAGCAAGGGCGCACGCGCTCTCCCGGCACCCGACGACAAGCCGAGTAGAAAGCGTGGTGGCCGACGCGCTCGTAAAGCCAAGGAGGCCACGGCCATGACGGAATTGCGCAAGGCTCAGAACCGTATGGCCTTTGGCAAAGAGGAGAAGGAAGTCGGTTATGGCACGGGCGACGCTACCGCTGGCATGGGCATGATTGGCCAGCGCGACGATGGACGTCTACGGGTCACGCAAATCGACCAGCGCACGCGTGCCAAGTTGAGTGCAAAGAGCAAGGGCTGGGGTGGTGCCAGCTCGCTCAATGGCGGCGCCGCATCATCTCTCAGAGGGCTTGCTGGCGGTGGCAGCGGCATTGGCAACATCAATTTGGCTGCCAGCAAGGGCTTGCGGACGTCAGGCGTTGGTACTACGGTGGGCAGCGCCACCGCCGGAACGGTATCGTCGTTGGCGTTTACGCCTATGCAAGGCTTAGAGCTCGTTGATCCAAAGGTGCAATACGAGCTTAGCAGGAAGCGCAAAGCAGACGAGGACCGCTGGTTCAAGGGCGGCACATTCACCCAAGTTGGCAACTCGGGTGGCGCCGGTGAATTTAAGAAGCCTGCATTGCCCCCAAGCAAGAAGCAAGATACGGGAGCGACGAAGTGATACCTGTACATGGAGACGGTGGACGAGCCGGCCGATGAAAGCGTACACGCCGGTGACCAAGCGTGGCCCCCTAACCTCAATCCCGTTGGGGTGGCTCGGTGTGTCCCTGGTCAGTTGGATACTCTGAAGGGAGAAGTATTCGAGCCAATACCGGCTAAGCTAAAGTTTGCACAACTCATGTCATTCTAGATTATAATCATATCGTGGACTCGGCGATTTATAAGGGCCATGCTGCTAGGGAGAAAAAAATTCAGGGAAGTGATCACATTCCATTTGCAACAAAGGCTTGTCTCCTGTACTTTGGTTGATGTTATGTTGCTGTACATGCATCGTCTTACCGTGTTGATGTTCCACTGTTAACCTAAACCAATTCATAGGAGAAGGAATGAGTTTATCTATCTCATGCACTACGACTGTTAGTGAACCTACAACGTAAGAATCCGTAGATCTTACAAAATCCCATGTTTGTTTTAATCATAAAATTGATGACATCCTTCTGTTTCAATTCGGCATACCGAGACCCCGAAGACAGACGGCTCAAATAGTTTAGGTATACGGTATGCTTTCCTTCGGCAAGGCTATGTTTAAAGGGTGTGCGTGCGTCTGACACTCACCAGGCATGCCTTTCGATCACAAACAACAGAGAAGGCACGCAGAAGTACCGGCCCTTACACAAAGAACAGTTGCGCCGCTGCTTGTCCGTTCGTCTGTTGTCTTTGGCTGCAGACCAAGTCCAGACCGGTTGTGTCACGACATACCTGTCTGTCAGTATGACCGTCAACAAGTAGAATGGCATCCTATGGTGCCATGTTGGTTTAGGACATCTTTTGAAGTAGTCAAGGTAGTCAAGGGTATCGTTGGCTTGTAATACATACCTGATCCCAACTTGGGGGTGGGGCTCCATCTAATCTCTTTTATCTCAAGTCCTCGAGAGAGAAAAAGGAAAGGCAAAAACAACACCAGACAAAAAAGACAAAAAGCAAAGAAAAATAAAATAAAATAACAACAAAAGGTGAAAGGAAGAAAAAGAAAAAGAAAAGAGATTGAAAAACAAGCTATAAAAGAACGAGGAAAGATAGAGGGCAGAGAGTAAAGCACCAAATAGGTTGCCATACCGGGGCCCCGCACTGCCCCCCTTGTATTCCACTTCTCACAGACGGGAAAGTTGTTCAACGAAAAAATGTTGATCAATTTCCCCATTAGCCCCAAACAGAATTCGCGCAGAATCCGGTAGGCCTGTATGCTTGGCACTATGGTATTCTTGAAAAATTGCCATGTTCCACAAGAGCAACAGCGCAGAATACCATGGTCAGCTTGGGAACGTGCTTGGCTGGAGCTTGGGGTATCTAGTGTGTAGTGTAGATGGGATGTGTGTGCGTGCGTGTGTGTGTGTGTGTGTCCGCATTCCACAGTTCGCTGGTTCGCTGGTACATGGTATCACAGGACTTATCCAAGGGTCAAGGGAAGAAAAGAAAGGGGTCAGAAGGGGTCAAGTGTTAAAAGTAGCATGGTGCCTTTGTGCGGCCGATGATCTTTGCAGTGGTTGAGAGCGGGGACTGGCAGTTGACATACTGACTTTTTTCGAGAACATCTCGATCTGATGGATCCCCTTTCTTTTTTTTTTTTGTCAAGGCAGGGCTTTCTTCGCTTCTTTTTTCTTTTTCGCCTTTTCGCTTTTTCGGTGGGAGTCTAGAGGCAGGTGCACAATACACTAGTTCCGGCCGCCCTCCCCTGCTGCTGTCTTCGCAAGCCGTCCAAGCCATCCCTATACATAACTGGCTCTTTTTCTTGACTATCCGGTTCGCCTCCAGCAGACAAAGGTTCACTGCCCCTCCATCATCGAGATCTGCATGGGGGGACGGAAAGCTAAGGGAGCGTCATCACACCTACCTCTTTCTGCCTGCCGTGAGAAATTAATTTTGTTCGTTGATGTTCCTTTGCATTCTTGAATGAACCTATTCTATGGCGATGCCATCCCGAGTTAAGTTGAGGTTGAGTCACATGAACATAAACTTACACCATGAAATATAGATGGATAGCTGCAAGCTGCATTTTCATGTTTAAATACAAAATCGGAATGTTACTGCAGGTCCCTGAAAAGCCAAGTCGAGTAGGTATCCCAAGCCCCACGGCATTCTGCGCCATTGAATGCTTTTTCTCGATCACACACACCTCTTACATCCTTGACGAATGACAAGGGGCGTGACTGTGCTTATAGCATTGGCTGGGTTGGGTTGTCGTCGTTATCGCGGCGGAAAGTCATCCACCTGGAAAGACCCTAGCGAGGGGCAAGAAGGGGTCAAACAGATTGCTCTTTCTTTGCTTTTTCTGCTCTTTTCCTGTTGCGGATGATCCCGTCATCCTTCCCACAAAAGGTATTGGATGAGCAACCGAGACATCTTTCTTCCACTCTCTGCTCTGTCAGCGAAAAGTTCGGCGGCTCGGCGAAGCGAGGAAGGGAAGCTACTAGTGTAGTGTGTACACACCTCTGCAGGCAGGCATTCAAAAGATTATAGCGCGGTGAATGGCAAAGTGATCATAACATAACTTGGGTCCCCATGAATATTGTGGCTATACCACGCTAACCCTTTAAACATCCCGGCAGAGATGTGCTTATACATTCATTGTACCTATGTATGCACAGCACACAAGCTTGCTGTATGGCCCGCCTAGGAAGAGAAGAAGAAGGAAAAGGAACAAAAAAGACCTCTCCGTTTCGCATCAGTGTACTGCATAGGGAAATATGGCTGGCACATGGTAATCTTACTTGACAAGCGATCTTTTGCTCGACCTGCCTGTCTCTGCTTGACGGTAAGAGGAAGGCATAAGATTCCTGTTAAACCACCTATGGTAGGTGGATGATTGTTGCATCGAAGGTACAGCAGAATTCCCTGAAACTGCATGTAATTCAGATACTATGGGCGATGGCCAAAAGTTATACACTAACTAGAAAAGAGAGCTGGCTTTTATTGGGAGACAGCGATTCGTGACCGCGCACGCCTACGCATGCAGTTTGAGGCTATATTCCGGTGTATATGTATACACTATAGTTTCTGGAGGATGCAAGTTACACGAGGATGCAGTTGCAGAGGTTTCTTCTGTAGCGAAGCGAGAGTTTTCGGTTCGGCAAGCACCATTTGCCAAGAATTTTTGAGTTGAGCGGCGTTATTGCGCTGGTCATCAGGATTCCCTTTGGATTTTATGCTGTGCGCCGCCAAGGGTGGGTGACGGGTGGGTGTTGACGACGACTGCCCAAGAAGCGCACACGGAAACATATGTAATCTCCATCTCAGCGACTGCGTTCGGTGAAAGAAGAGGAAGGACGCACAAATTCTGTTGAACTATGAAACTGCAGTGGAAGGATTTGAGTTGAAAGCAGCATAAGTACCTCTAGGATGAGTACTTCTTCAACACAACTGGCTAGGTGGTCCTCACGTCTGTCTTTCGGAGGAATACACATTCACTCACTCAAACGCCCGGTTTTACCGATTGACGCTGATGGCATCATTGATCTGCTGTAGCTTGAGACCAGATGGGGTTGCCGCCTTGGCTTTTGACCTTGGCTGCTTGGACAACGCTGTCATTCGATGGTGATCAAAGACTTCTTGTCTGTTTTGTTTCTGCATCAGACTGAGGTGAGAAACGCAACTCCGATATGATACTCACCGTCGGATCAACAACAGTTGATTTCTACTAGTACCAGCTCCTGCAAGATCAGATTCTGCTTATCATGAGAAACACGATGAGGAAAGCACCGTTTGTTATCGAGATTTCCATGCTCTCTGTCTTTTCCCATTACGGGTTTTGACAGATCGGCGGGCCCGATATTCCAGGCTCGGCTGAAGAAGGACCACTCCCAGAGAAGGGCTGATCTGCTGAATTAGATCAGGGCCGAAGATCTGCTGCCGTTGATCATCCAGGGAAATCGTATCGTGACTATCAGTCAATTTCGCAGTGTTTCTGTTTAAAGCCATGATGGGCGCAACAAGGCGTGGCGGTTCGTCATCGCTTGTGCTACTTCAGGCTGAGCTGGGCGCGGCTGCCTGAGCTGCCTTTCATCTCGAGGAGTTGATATCGGCCGGAGGCGTTGCTGGGCGATAGGAAAGGACCCTCAGGTAATCTTGCGTCGATACCTTTGCTTTGATGATCAGGATGATGATGATGAGGAACGTGTAAATGTATGTGTGGGCTGATGCTGGTATTGTCCTTGTCTAGGAATGCAGCCTTGTTTCCGTCGAGCACAGATAGTGAACACTTGATATCAGGATTGTTCGGAGGATAGGATGGGAAGTTGATTGCACGGAGGTAACCGTCAAGCCAGTTCCGCCTGACACTTCCGGCTTCCCGTCTCCTTGAGTTCACAAAACCGGGAATCCGAACATTCCACTCCGTTTCCAGGGACCAACCGTGTAACGTTCAGATGAGATGTTCCCCGACATGTACCTCTCGAAAATTGGCGCAGGTCCCCAGTGTACCTGGTGCATACCTCTACCTAGGAATCACGGAGTGCAGGGCACTTACAACATATCACATCACCAGCAAGATTGCTGATGGTGAGCAGTTGAAGCAACTGAGAGGGCAGTCAGGCACAATCACTGTAAACACTTTACCAAGTATGTAGAGTATCAAGATACGTGGAGGTGCTGACAGGTATCCGTTCGGCAATGGCTGGAATCCCTCTACCGGTGAAAATTTGACATTGTAGCGTCCCGCATGTTGAAGCCAATCAGCGGTTCCCATTTTCCTGCGGAATACGTTCTAGGCTTGCAAGGACCTCGGAGGCTCCAGCCCTGATAGCACTCACCAGCAGTGTAGACGGAATACTTAGCTGACATGCTACATCATCAAGTTCCTCCGAGTGTTCTGCGGGGCGCGCTAAAACGTCAAATTTTCACCGTCGAAGGGATGGGTAAGGTGCAGCCGCCGGAGAGGCTGCTCCGGCGCCGTCCCTGGGTTCCATTCTGTCTAGGGTAGTGCCCACCCCTTGTAGGGCCCCTCTCAGGGCAACAAGGAAACAATCAGGCCCTACGGTTGCGAGCAAAACTTGAAGTTTTACCTCCCTGTCAGGCACCACCTCTGGACCCTGTCAGGTACCGGGCACGAACCAGTATGAGCATGGAAAGCTTCGCAGCTTCCTTGTATGGCCACTCGAGTGCCAAAGATCGTCTGCGACGGAACCATCGGGTTTAAGTTACCCACAACACCATAGTACCTAGCTAGTGTACATATGTGTGATGGAACCCGGGGATCTCCCACAGCTGAGGGCAGTAGGGATGTACATTGTGCAGATGTGTGTATACTATGTACATCAAAGATAGGTACTCCCTACAATCCATATCGTATATATCACATCAATGACTGACTAGCAGGTGCTGCTCGTTTGCGTGTGTCGTTCAGTGTACGGTTGTGATCTCACGATCTCTTCGCGGTATGAGCCCACTGGGTAGAAAGACCATTTGTACGCTAAGCTCGAAAGACGCACCAACGGCCAACGGTCGAACGGCAAGCACGATGTGCGCTGGTCGCCCGTGCTGTTAGGCTTCTACACTACTACTAAATGAGATCCGCATGAGGCATTCAGGGTCCTGTCGTCGTGTTGGCGTCAGGGTCTAGAGTCTTTGACAGCCGATGTCGACGGCGCCGATGGGTGGGCGCATATCTACGTAGAGGTATGTGTATCAATACCTCGGTGATTCAAATGTGATGTAGGGTTAGCAGTGCTGTTCCAATCTATCGTTTTTTCCTTTCTCGCGGAAACAAAATTGCCAATGTGCCTGATAGACGCCATTGATACACACAGTACGTGAGACTCGGATTTCAGATCAACATTTGTTTGAAAGCCACTTTGACAGGTTGTATACTATGTACGCACGGTAGATCTCGATATTCCAACAAAAGGCGCGTTTTTCATTCCGGATCGGGATGGCCTCGGATTCCTTGGTCCCTTCCACCTGTCTACCCGAGGCTGTTGGCCGAGCTGGCGCGGTAGGCTGGCATCAAAGGGTCGATCGGGATGAGGGTGTTGTGTCGGCCCGGTGCTATCGTCGTAGGTGGGAAGGAAGACATGGGGCCGGGCAACGTAACATGTATGCCATTTTTGTCTCTTGATGTATAGAGCGAAGTAGGCGGGCACATCCTGATACCGCATCTACGTGGTCGATATGAAAGCAAAGTCTAGACTACGGCACATAAAGCGATTCGACTGTTGTTCAAAAGGTACGGACTGCGAGCGTTCTTTGGGTCCCTTTGGCGTGTATACGGTTTCAAGTTTCCTTGGAACAAACTGGGGCATCGCACATGACGGAAATGACGAAAGGCTCTAGGAATCGGATCCAGGGTCTTCCATCGAAGTTTGACACGGTCGGCTGTCAGAGTGATTGAAGGATGAACGCTACCATTATGACGACAGATCGAGATTTTGGGCCTAGATCGAGACCTTTTGCATCGAGACCCTGATTGACCGGGTCCTGCCAAGCGTGCTAAGCGGGCCAAGTGGGCGAAATGCGGGAAGCCCCACTTGGCCTGCGAACCGTCGGGGGCCGTGGCAGTTGTGGCATGACATACTATGTAGATGTGAACAATAGTCCGGACACGATTATACCAAATCAGACCCAGTGAGTGTCCGGACTTTTTTTTACTTCACACTAGCACTTCTCTTTTTCAGTACAGGTCAAACCTTTTCACCAGAGCACCGCATGCAGTCATTCCCGACACACTTGGTTGGATCTGGCTATTGGAGGGGCAGGCACACACGGCACACAATCGGCACCACAGGGCAGTTACTATCACGCAAGCACTCTCACTAAAGTAATAACAAGGAACCTCGGAGGAAAGACGAGGAGCTCAGAGGAGATACCACCGCTGTCACCGAGAAGTTACGGGACAACACACTGAATTTGAAAGTAGTAGATGGTTCAAATACGTCAAACAGCTGGAGACCGCACGGGAATTTTTATATACATGGTTTTCTAGAATGATAAACCACCTCATCCATTCAGGCCCCTCGGCTCTAGCACAAGTGCGTGTCCTGCATAGTATGTATCACGTGTATGTAGGTTATGCTTGTGCTTGTGCCCGGGCTTTTCGGGGTTGCGATCCCTTGAACCCTTCCCCTCGCCTAAAAACGGGAGTCAAAGAGACGTGGCGGCTGTAGTGGAAGGCGCCGTGAAAGGGAGGGTCACGAAGGGAGAAAAAAAAAAAAAAGACTGTACTGAAGTGACTCGATTGCATTCCCGTAAGGCAGCCCCTGTCTGTAGTATACTTGCACAGTACAAAGGATTAGTCCTCTCACCCTCATCATGATCGCTATATCGCGTCGCTTCCGTGTAATTGGGACCTTTCTTTAATAGACAAGCGGAGAATTGGACCCCTGACACAACCCCTCACATACGGCCGGAGCTTTTGTCCCTAAACTCTGGTGTTATTGCCTGACTATATCAGTTTTTGGCAACGGGCCATTATGAACTGATATCTAACTCTCATCAGTCGAGTTTGAGTGTAAATATGGTTGAAGTTTGTACTTGAGATCTTGATTTCACGCCTACCTATCTTGATCCATTGAGTCAGAAAAAAAGATGTCGGAGTACCTTCATGTAATTAGCTATTGGACTAAAATTCTCCCTAGTGCTACAAAGTAGAGCGGTATCAAGATAGGTCCATGTTGTTTTCGAGACTAGTCAAAGCACTAGTAGATACGACCGTTTCTTACCAGGACTTGGGGATTTCAAATGCGGAGAATATGTACAGTGGGGTGGGGACAAACATTTTGATGCGCGTGGACAGGGAAGGAACGACAGACGACGGCGGACTGTGCTTTTGATCTTTGCACTCAGAAGAGGGGAAATGAAGACAGCACAACAATGGGTATGTACTATGTGGCCGCTACAATGATGACGTCTGCCACCCGAATGTTCAGCCTTTCGCGGAGCGTTTTCAGCCGCGCGTATAATGTCTGTACAAACTAATGGAGCTATAGCCAGCGTAGTTATACCACTTCCTGCCGGAGCACAACTCCTCTTCAGCTACTTCTACGCACAACGTTAACTGCAGTGCATCTTCAACGCAAGGAAGCCGGATGGTCCGAGTTGGATCGAATGATAGACCCTTGGTCGTTCGTAAGGGATATAAGTGTACATGACTCCCTGTCTATAGCCGTTGCGCCCGATTGTTGTTAATGTCTCGTGGATAGTCTTGTCTCTCGTTCCTGGTTTCTACACGCTATGAATCAATGACAACAAATTCCTTCTTTAGGAGATCCGCGGCGGCCGTAATTTGACTACTTGTACATAACGAGCTATTAAAGTTGGTCTGCACATCAGCCAAGGTCCCTTGAGATGTGGATAGCTTGTCGCAGGCGGCTACACGTGTAAATACAAATGTATCGCCAGCTCGCTACTTGAGTAAGATTCGGAAAATATTCTGCCCAATTCTACGATAATAGTGTATATCAGCGTAGGCATACTGTGCTCTGTGGACTACAGGTACCGTGCCGATTACGAAGCTATCGTGTGGACAGGCCATACTATACAGATTGCCAAGAACCTAAGGGCAATTCGCTCACTGTGTGCGGAGACGTTGCTGAGGCTCCGATGGCGTCCATTTCGGACAGGAACCAACGCATCTCTATTCTTTTCCACATGAGGCGCAGGGTTCAGGAGCCTCGATCGGTAACTTTCCGATTATTGGCTTGTCCATCGGCATTGCAATTCAGAATTCGTCCCTCAACTGGGGTAGCTCTGGGCCGCCCATGGCGATTTCTGGTACGACGAAGACCGACAGCCAGGAATTCATGAGAAGCTAAAGAAGTGGACAAGCAGATGGGCCAGTCGCGGTCCCTATTGCCCCGTAGCGTCGTCTTTGCTGTCTCCTGCCATGTTGGCTCTTGGTGGATTGGAATATCGAGATTATCGACAATTTTTGCACAACCGTGACAACCAACGCCGCGCCATCCCGGGGCTGTCAGTGCCACGTTACCAAATCGCTCGATCTCAAGCATCCATGAATCCATCCGTCTTCCAAGCTTTTGCTTTGCTGTGCTCCTCGTGATTTTCCCCTTGTGCCTATCTGTCTCAGCACCAACAGCCACTTTTCCATCCCTTTTGTTGTGCATCATGGCGATTTTCCCTGCCGATGGCCAACAACAAGGGATCACGAGTCAAAATTCCAAGGATACTGCCTCCAAACTCAGGGGTAAACGGGTTCAGAAGCTTGATGCGGCTATGTAGGTCTGGTATGTAGGTCCTGGGCAGGCCAGTGACTTTATGAGGTCTTGCGAGACACAGACAGGCACACCAGCGGGAACATATGGCTGGCAGCTCCGAATCCTGGGTTTGACTGCGTTTTATTGTGTATATTCACCTACCTGTGAGATTTCTGAATCTGAGGGCAGGTAACCAAACATCTTGTTTTCCGAGCAACGGAACCCTGCATTGATAACATGTGTGGCCTGCCTCCTCCAGTACAGTATCAGGGGTCCTACGAGTGCTGTGCAGGAGCTTGATAGCCACGCCGAGGTAGCAGATGAAGCTTCCCAATCCCACTATCACCAGAAGGTGTCAGCATGGAAAAGACGGAAATTGCCGATGCCGTTAAGATGCCGTATTGTTAAGCGTGTCCGCTTCTGGCCTGTTATGAGAAACAAAGCTGGGGTCCTTGCGCTGCCGCCGCTGACGTCATCCTATCAATTTTTTTCTTTTTTTTTTCCTCAAATATTGGCCTTTTTGCGCGAGCTGTACAATGGTCGGTTGTTGCCGTGGGATGGGGAGCAGAGGGGACGGAGCGCGACACGCTAGCTGCATGTCTCTCTGAGCCCCAAGTCGTCTTTGACAGCCAGCAAGGTCTGGGATACCCTTGGCGAATTCGATAGGGGCTCTAAACTATCAAGGAGGTGACTTGTAGTGGGAAAGTGTACCAGAAGGCCCGGGCCCGGTAGGAACTGCACTATGCTCAATGGGAATTCCCTCCGAAATTCCAAGCTGCCGCCGCCTAGTTTGGCTTGGAAGCTATCCCTGTACGGAGGAAGCATCTATTGGCACCCAAACAAGGTGTTGTTGAGGAGATGCTGACTCGGTCTGGAAATGTCCATGATGATCGCCCACCACCCTGTTAGCCATGGCCGTCTAGGCGGTGCCATATTAGCTGCGATGTTGAAGGGTTTGGGAAGAAGGGGTGGAAGGATAGCTGGGGGAGAGGATCCAGATTTCAGCAAAGAGACGGGAGATATCGATTCACATCTCTGGTTTCCTGGCGATACCCAAAGCCGCAAGCCAGCAGCCAATCAATCGGCATCCTGGGGGGGAATCATACTACCTTCCCCGGGCCCCGGGCCCCGGGCCTCCGTGCGTGCGTGTGTCTGCTGCCAGCCCGTTGTCGCCTTGTACACTAGCAGACTGCATAATACTGAATGCTACAGGCGGGTGGCCTTGCGTGGTCTCGATGTACCTGATCTGCTCCTCCCCTAGACGCTCCCCACGATGATGTGCAAATCAAGGAAGCCACACCCATCCGTGTCTCCGGCGCTGATCCAGCTAGCAATGTAGTTTACAAAGTACCGGTGCTAGTGCCGAAAATGGGATTTCCCTTACTAGCGGAGCTGTTGCAACTTACCCAAATAGAGCTCTTTCATTTTTCTTTTATCTTTTTCATCTTTTTTTTTTTTTGATCCCTTTGATCCCTTTGATCACATCCTCAACAAGCATCCAACCCCAAGTTCCGTATCCCATCCAGATCGGACGGCCTCTTCAACACCAACCCAAGGACCCTTATAAGTGGGCGGAACAAACGTATCATCTGGGGTATAAGACCTGGCTGGTATCCATATGGCGCTGCCATGGGAAAGAGGACCAAGACAGCGCCCACAGGGCCCTCGCTCCTAAACGATTGTCGCACCGGAGAGGGCAAACGGTCGGTCGTGGGGAAGATGTAGCAAGAATTTCGTCATCGTTTCCAGTTCGTATATCTTGGGGCAACCCAGAATTTTGCAGCTAGCTGAATTGGTCTCTAGGGCGACGCATGCCGCCGGGATGTCAGCCAAGCAGGGGTTGAGAGGATTGGATGAGTAGGCGTGAGCGGGGTGTGCAGGCTTAAGTTTTTGCAAAGGTTGGCTGTTGTCAAAAACGGGAATATAAGCGTAATGATTATGTTACGGCAACTGTGACAGAACATCAATTAGCCTGCGGGAAGACCCTCTCTTGTAGGGTACCTGGAGTCGACATGATCCTTTGCACAACAGACACCGTTCCTTTTTCTCTGCATATTTTCAAACGCGGCCTGAGTGTGATGTCTGAATTCGCACAAAGGCCTGCAAAACCGCGCTGCTGCGTGCCATTCGAACATGCTTCCCGTACTACAACCAGTTTGGACTTTTGCCGTATGTTTGCAGTCCCTTCGTGTCGGGGAGTCATGCAACGAATACACACAGGATTTTACTTACTAGCGTTGGTTCTTTTTTTTTTTTTTTTTCCGTCCAGGTCATCGCTCGTGTCGCAAGCCAAGGTGCTGCTGGGAAAGTGAGTGGAGAGACAAGACGATGCCGGTGATGGTCGATGCGACTAACGATGGGCGCGGCGATGCGATGCCTGGACGGGGCGATGGCCGGACAGTGCCAACATTATTCCATAAACGGTGAGTTGGCGGGATACGCCCTTATACTGTGCTGCCCTCAGCACTGCGCAGCGCTGGAGGGAGACGGGAGGTACGTACCTGAGCGGTACCTACGGGAATACCTGACAGATTACGGTCTCAGGAACACACTGGAAGGTACCGTAGGGAGTAGCTGCCCGGTTCGCAGGGATCTTCACGCCTGGCGGCTGCTCAACCTGCAGCCCCTCGCTGCGCTCGCTGGCCGTCCGCAACAATGGCACAATCTAGGAAACACACCCCTGCGCGATGGACGCCAAGTGGGTTCCCAGGATGCAAGACGGATTGAGAATGGGGTTTGAGCGCGCCCGGTCACTTTCCCATGTCGGATGTCCGCCAGCCCGCCTGAGCGACGCACCAGCGACCGACCGAGAGCTCATCGTGCCTCCCTTTATTAACACCGGCTGTCCCGTGCCTTCCGTGCCTTCCTTCACTTCATAAAAAAGGGTTCATTATCCAGCCTCTCCTCCTCTTCGTTCCTGTCTTCATCTTCTGCTCGCTACTCCATCCAAGAAGCATTCATCCTCACCGTCCGTCTCATCCGTCCACAGGACCGCCGACTTCTTCGCCCACCCATCTTAGGAGTATACATACAGTTACCACATCCAGTCAACAACAAACGACAAAGACAAATACAGATCTCGGTCCTACCTTTACCGACCCATTGCATTCACCACACATTACCCAGGACAGAATCGGTGGTTAGAGCTTTGAGCTTTTTTTCCCGACATTCGGCCACCGACAGCGAAAAGTTTTCAGCGCGGGCCATTTTACCTAAGCGTCTAGCTACATTGCACCGCCTTTTCTGAGAGCCTCACGGAAGCAAACCAACGACGGTCCAAACTTGCTTCGGAAGTTGTGTGCTGCGCCTGTTCTCAGCCAGAGTAACTTTTTCTCATCAGCTTGTAACTTTTTTGGTCTTCTGCAATCCATTCGGTTCTTTTCCGCCGACGTCGATCCTCCGCCTTCCCCCGAGTCCACAATTATTGGACCGTCTCCGCCCCATCTTTATCCGTCATCCGGCCTTGCTTTGCGCGCTACCGCTACCATCATGTTCGCCAGGGACGCCAATGGACACACTGTCCAGCTCCTCAACGATGATGAGCCTCAAAAAGCTCCCCAGGTCCAGTATCAGCCCATGCCTTACCGCGCGCCATCCAGCTTTGGACAACCCTACCACCCCGCCTTGACCAGGAGTATCTCGTCGTCACCAAACACTCCAGAGCTGCTTCGATCCGACTCCTATGACTCTCAAATGAGCAACGAGCCCATCTCTCCCATGACTCCCATCTATGACTATAGCCGGGGTTACCCTATCGATACTCGGCCCTACGAGGACTACTCCGACGCTCACAGCTACATTGGTGCGAAGAGGCCGCGCACCATGAGCGACAGCAGGTCCATGTCTTATGAGGATGACGCTGCCAGCCCGGCAGCCACCGAAAGGGCCGGCAAGCGCTATCCGTGCAGGTATCGGGACAGCCATGGTTGTGAGAAGACCTTCACTACATCCGGCCATGCTTCGAGGCATTCCAAGATTCACACTGCCGAAAAGGCTGTCCCTTGCTCGTTTCAAGGCTGCACCAAGAAGTTCACACGGGCCGACAACATGAAGCAGCATCTGGAAACACACTACAAGGACAAGTCGCGCTCATCTGCCCGGCCATCTCTAGCTGGAGAGCGCAAGCCTTCTTCCTCAGGAAAGTCCTCCCGATCCAAGTCAACAACATCAGTAACAACCGTCGCCGCTGCCGCTAGCCCGGTCACACTACCACTCACACCTGGGGTTGGGAGTGCCTGGGACATGCGTGGACTTAACCTTCCTCTTCTGAGTCCCTCGGTCGCCGTGCCAACGCCGAGTAGCGGGCTAGACGCTCTGGCTATGGCAGTCGCCTGCCAAGAAGGGTCTTCTTAGTCAACTCTACATTTTAATATGACCCTTTTTTTCCCCTTTCAAATCTGCGTCTGTATTTCTCGGAGGATTGAGCATTTGTGTCTCGCCACTGCCAGCTGACAGGCGTGTTTGCTGTCAGACATGACGTTCCCGCCGCGCTTTCGCTTTTATGACGCGGGTTCTCACATTTCCGTTGTCTTGGATCCTATGGGGAATGGTACAAAACAACCCTCACTCTATTCTCTTGTGTTGCGAAGCATGCAATATCTTACTGGGGTCGGTACTTGTCAAAAAGGCCTTTTTATGCCTGGGATTATACACTTACAATTTAGAGGTCATGTACACGCATGGTGGAGACCTTTTTTTCTTCTTTTTTTCTTTTTCATTTTCTTGCATTCAATCATCAACATGAACTGGGATTAGGCAACATGGAAGAGGGCAAGGGGTATATTTGCTTAGGGTACGGCGCAATCAGGGGTGAAGTTGTTTCTTCTCGTCATCTATCCGACAACAGACCGATCAGGATGGTGGCCGTATGGAATGAGTGGCTTGGCGTTCTACTGTCCAAGTGTATCAATTTTAGGGTTTGCAACTGGCATTGATATCCTCTTCTTGGTTACACAATAAACACAGCGTCTTATATAGTTGAAAGACCAATAACAAACTTGACAAATTGTCCATACATACAATACTTTTCCTATGATGACGCTAGTCTCTTCCCTTGTGATCAACAGGTAATGTTACTCCGTCTATGGGCATAGCTAGCACGGGCTTATCTGTCTTCTAGGAAACTCGTTCCAGGGTAAGTACGCAAAATATTTATCAAGAGGTAGGTCATAATTCATTACCAAGATGCTAGGTGCAGGATAGCTACTCTTCCACCCTTCTAACCTTCTGGCGTATAAGGCGAAGACCGTGCATCAACATGTAGATGTGTCGTCGTTTTTCGTCTGTTACTCGTAAAAGGTCCTGCACCTGCATCTGCACACTGTTACAGGCAGATATATTTAGCGGTAGATGCTTACTCCTGGCTGGAGCTGGCACCTCAACGTGCTTTGCAAAGAAATAGACGCATGTATGCAGGCCTAACTGAGCGTTTCGTTTCATCTGAACCCTATTTTCCAAGATGGATCTCGAGAAACTTTGGTCAATGCATGTGCTTTATTACTTTTTCAACATGCTTGACCTCCCAAAGGCGTCGATGTCCAACAAACTGAACTTGCCCGCTCTCATTCCAACCGAGTCTCCGTTTCCTCTCTCAACTTGAACTTCTTTCTGCCCAAATCGAAGTTTCCTCCCCCCTTCTATCGAAAACCCCCCATCCACCACCACGCACTGCACCACCTCATCGCCAAAATTCCCCATCCTCGGCACATGCCCTCGCCATCTCAAACTGCTCGTCAGTCTTGCAAACCAAAACCCTATGCTCTCTCCCATCTCTTTTCCCCTTCTTTGAGTTTGGAGGAGCAATTTCGATAACATCATGACTATCATCCAACTCCTCTTTGACCCTCGTCTCATTCGCCTCCTTATCTACGGGTCCAAACCCAAGACAGCTAACCTGCTCAACGACCGCTGCCCGCAGCCGATCGCTCTTCTCACCGATGCCGCCGGCGAACACGAGTGCGTCGACTTGTCCTTGGAGCGAGACGTAGTATGAGCCAATGAAGGCGCAGATGCGTTCGACGAAGATGTCGAATGCTAGACGCATTTTGGCGACTTCTTCCGGAGATAGATGGGAGGTGGTGTCTGAAGAGGAGGGGTCCAAAGCGGCGGTGATGGTGCCAAAGTTGGTGGTGCCCGTCAGAGCTTTCCAGCCGGATTGCTTGTTGAGGATCTCTTCGGCTCGGGAGATGTGGAGATCTTTCGTGGAGGCCGGAGAGAGCTTGCCTACGTCGCTGGCGTAATGGAAGACAAGACTGGAAGAGGGGTGGGAAAAGACGGATTAGTTTGGGGAAAGAAAGGGATTGTGGAAGATGAGATCTCTGGGGGGCAGGAATAAAATAGGACAAAGCGGAAACTAACCTAGGATCGACACTCCCGCTTCTCGTGGCACCAGGAAGTCCAGCTAGGGGAGTCAATCCCATGCTGTTATCAAGGCTCTTTCCGCCCTTGATGGCGCACGCACTCGCTCCGGATCCGAGATGGAGAGCAATGATGTTGACGTCTTCGACCTTCTTACCCAAAAACTCGGCGGTGGCACGGGTGATGAAGGCGTAGCTGATGCCGTGGAAGCCGTACTTCCTTAGATGGTTGTTCCGCGCGATGTCCTGGTTGATGGGGTACGTCCGGATGTGCTCGGGGATGGTGTGGTGAAATTGGCTGTCGAAGCAGGCGATATTAAAGGTCGTCTTGGGCATGTCGCTCATGCAGCGGTGGACGATGACGAGGCTGGTGGAGTTGTGCAGCGGCGCCAGGTCGTTTAGCTTCTCGAGGTTGTGGTAGGTTTCGTCCGAGATCAGCTTGGGCCGCACAAAGTCTCCGCCGTGAACAATGCGGTGGCAGATGTAGGCGATGTCCTCCTTGCTGCTGATCTCGGGGACACCATTGTCGTCGATCAAGGCCTTGACGAGGATATCGAAGGCATCGGCTTGAGTGGACACCTTTTGATCTTTGATTTCCTCGTCGTTGATTACTTTCTCGCCATGCCGTGTGTATCGAAGGGTGGGAGGTGGTGCGGTCAGGCCGCTTATTTGGGCTTCGGCAAGCTGGATGGGCGCTTGGCCGAAGAGAGCGCTGTAGGCTGAGATCTTGACGGAGGAGGACCCAGCATTGACTGAGAGGACAATCTTCTTCATCTTAGCTGATGTACTCTGGAGGCTGTTAAGCATCGGACGGTGAATATCTTCGACGTCCTTCATGGTGGGCTACGATGTGGAAGCAGAGGTTAGTGCTTCTTCTAGTTCCTCGGTTATTGATGAGGTCGGCGTCCTGGAGTCGTGGTATCGCCAGGGCAGAGGAGCATGTGAGGATGGTGAGACGGGTTCACCAGTGAGCGAGAATGGCGTCTTATTTCAACCTTTATTCGAGCGCTGAACACACACACACACCTTTAGCGGCCCGTCTTCCTTGTGTGTTGGACCATGACGACATGTCATAGTGCTTGGTTCGGCTCGTCTAGATAAAGGAAGGATTGACGGCCCGCTAGTGTATAAACATTGTACACCGACGTCCCCGGCCCAACAAGTCATAACGTTTGGCATCTCCTGCTTCTTCCATGATTGGATGAAGTGGCATAAAGGACCGACAGATCGCTCTTGAGCTCCTATGCTGTAGTGTACACTACTATTAAGCGGTGGGTACGAGCCAGTGTCGGTTGTGGTGGGGTAATAATGTAAGTGGTCTGATAGCTGACAGTATTCGAGTTGCATGACGTCGACGGCCTCATGGCCGAGCTTTTCTGGTAAGCGGGAGTTTTGGAGCGCATGCGGAGAAAGTGGGGGATCCCATGCTGTTCCCCGCACCAAAATTCTGGTTGACATCATTCAAATCAGGGGTTGGTGCTTTTGTTAGTGCAGCCCTACCCGCCTAGGCGGTTCGTCTTAAATGCTTCATTTCGGTTTAGCTCCACCAACTCCTAGGCTTTGAACTTCAACATGAGATTGCCTTTTACCTTTCCAAAACTGAATTTTATGTTGCTGGGTGGTTTTCGTGATGAGAGCTTTGCTCAGAATGCTCATAGAGAAATCTTGTGCAATGGCGTTAATGAGTAAAGTATGGACAGATTAGGCCTGGACTATCAACATCTCCTATTGCATAGCTACTGACTATCTGTAAGTGAAAACCAGGATCAAATATGTTACTGATCATTTGGATTTTGGAAAAGTGTCAGAAATAGCTATTGCTTGTCAGAATTTCTTGAATCTTGTGCAGTGAAGGTCCAAGTTTGGATTGCATACTCTCGTTTGGCGAGTTGGCACGCTGTTACCGACAGTTCTTAAGGTAAAACCCTAACCCTGACACAGAGATACGACAGCCACTGCATTGATGTGCCATCAAAACCTTGCTGCCAAGTGCGGACAGGCCGCCGCACATTTCAACTAGGCAAACCCCGTGCAAGCCCGTCCTACTGAATGTCCGTCCGGGGATAAGCAATTCAATGTCCGTCGTTCACTTCGTTGCTTAACGCTGTTAGGTATCACTCTCACGGCTGCTACAACCATCGCGCTCCTAGGCAACACCTCATGTCGCAATCCGCATGTCTATTGAACGTGATCAATCCCTTGCGTAGGTGGTTATTCCATCATGACGGGCAAGCGGTTTACCGAGGACCAGAGAGTCCTTCTTGAAAGGATGCTCACTCTCAGGGACAAACTGTCCAACCACGATATCACCTTCATTCTGGGCTTTGATGAGCGCACCATCCGTCGAAGGAGGTATGAGTTCGAAGCCAATGGCAGGATCGCACCACCACCGGATGTCAGTAAAAATGCAGAGAAATTAAAGGCTGAGAACCTCGAGGTACGTACTGCGTAGTGTTGTATTTCGCGTTGCCGACTACCTTTATCGTAGGGGAGGCATGTCTTAGGAACCCGTCAAGCTAACATTCGCACCTCGTCGTCGAACAGAAACTTGTTGAGTGGCTCAAGTATAACGACGATGCCTTGATCGAAGACATGCAAAAGTTTCTCAAAGAGGCCTGTGATTGCAACGTCAGCAGGGCCACCATCAGCAGACAACTGAAGAAAGTTACCAAAGAGGACAGGCAACTGGGTCGCGTCAAGCGTTTAAAGGCTCGGGAAAAGAGGGCAGCTGAGGGCCGTGACTTTGACTTTACTGCTCCTTCGCGAAGTGCGACTGCCAGCGTGGATAGAGATAGTGTCGTCGGTGAACCGCAATCACAACAGCAAGATCAGCAACAACAACAACAACAACAACAACAGCAAGAACTAGGGCATCATCAACAACAGAAACAGCTACGGAAACTACCGCCAGGGCAGAAGGAGCTACCGCAAGTACTACAGCAACAGGGACGACAACACCAACAGGCACAGGCACCACCAGAAGCTCGGTTCGAACCATTCCAACCTTCAGGTTTGGACTTTCCAACACCCGAGCAAGCCCTTCTCTCCCTATCTCGGACCCAGCCACAAGGCCCACCACTACCACTTGCAGAAAGTAGTAGGGCAGCAGCACAAAAGTAAACAGGAATAGGTGGATGTCTAGGAAGATTTCACCGCTTCTTTGTATCTTGCTTGTTTACGGACTGAAGTAGGGATGGGTTGCGCGGCAAAACTGAGGACGTTGACACAGGAGTAGTTCCATGGATGGATACATGATGAATGCACGTTGTCAGTTTTTTTTTTTTTTTTTTTTTTTTTTTTTTTTTTTCCAATGTAGAAGCTGCTATATGGATGGCGTAGGTGTGGGAGGGTTGTGGTTTTCACTTATCCACATTCGAGGTTAGGCTTTGGGCTCATTTTTGATTTGTTTTGGTTTGGTTTTGTCTTTTTTCTTTGGGGGTTTTGGTCGGTATACTAGCCGACCTCTAGCATAAGAGCTACCTTGAGAGCTACGCGGTAGCAATGTTCTGCCAGCACTTTTGGGCATACACTTTGTTCAACCAGCAACATTCGACTCATGGGCACTTCTGGGCAGTGTGTTCTACGGTTAAAAGGGTTATTGTAGGGTTTGGGTAAAGCCAAAACCTTGAACAGTAATCCGTATACGTAGAAACAGCAGACCGTCTGGGAACTCTCCAAGGCTGATGTAGTGTTGTACTGTCATTCTCTGCGGTATGAAAACACATATGCAGAGAGATGTGATAAGGGAGACTCTTCACTTGGGATGGCAAAACATTAGATATGGCCAACACGCCGCGTGACAAGAGATATTGAGGACCCTGCCCTCTCTTTCCCGTTAGCATTGCGAGAAAGTAATTTGTGCACAGCGCCAATGTATGAAACAAGAGCTGTCACCTCGTGAACCACGGATTTGAGCCGTGATACATCGTCTGTCTATAGGCTTTTCTCTGTTTCCCAAGTTTGTGTCCGCCGTCCTCGCTCTCTCCCGTTGTGCTGGCATCGAATAACGAGGGCCTGGCAAAAAATTTCACCTTGTCCTAAAAGCAATGTTTGAAAAGCGAATAGATAAAGCTCTGTGTACCGGAGGCTTAAACCCTCTGCAAATTTTTGACCCAACCTGGGTTCTGTTTTTTTTCCTCCCTTTTTCTTTTAAATTATTCACTCTACTATTCCGCTTGCTCGTCTTACGGTTCCATTTATACATGCTCATTTACGAGATTTAGCAAAAGAATGCTCAAGGGAAAGGATGGCTACCATGACCAGCGTTTGAATGGCACTACCACCAAAGCCTGCCTGTTCTCTTTGTGAATTAGAGGTCGTGTATTCTGTGTTAATGTGGAAACTAAAAGGCAGAGAGTCAGTCCATACTGGTTGTTCTATTCCGACGATCGCGCTACGATTTCTTCAACGGCTTGGGTTTCGTTCTTCCATGAGTAGCATTGCGTGTCACGTACAGCCATACTGTAGGCTTGCCATGGGTCGGGTGTCAACTGCTTGGTTGTGATGCTTGGGTATTCGTTTATGTCGGACTTAAGAGGTGTATAGCGATTGCCACTCGCTAGTTTCCTATGTTCTTGAGGGAAAGCCTTTTAATGACACCTGTCATCTTATCATTCTCTTCTGGGTCTACCGGTGAGGGATGTTCCAAGGACTATCCGATGTAGCAGTACTTTGCCATGTACAAGACTTAGTAGTTCCGTGCCTATTACATTGGGTTTGCTGAACCCTGGGCCCCCTCGGTGTGTGTCTTATCATGAACAGAATGGACTTGATGCCACTGATGTGAGTCTGCCTTGTTCTTCCTGCCAGCCCGGAAGAAAAGGTTTCTACACCTGCGCTAATATCATAATGAATCTGCCTTATAAGAGCAGGAAGAAGTTCGGATGAATGTGCCTTCATGTCGTCTCGCCAGGCCAAGAACAGCAAGGAGAATGCATGAAGCTTTGCACTGTAAGCATACTGTCTTACCGCTCGGTACAACAACCAAGTGTGCTTGTTATGACTGTACAGCATAACAGGTATATGTAGCAAAGGGGCCAGGGAAATCGATGAAAAATAGTCATGGGTACATGATTAGAGTGAAACTAAACATTATAGTAGCCACATGGCTACGGTCTTAAGAAGAGGGGGAATGTGGAAGATCAGTGAATATGATAGACAGTATACCGGGAAGTGACGTGCAGGCAATAGGTGAAGGAGTAATAAGGAAATGGTAAAGAATGATAACCTAGAAATTTGACGCAGACGAGCCACTGTCTTCCTTTGTTCCGTTTCTGCGGGAATGACGCATGCGAAAAGCAACTTGACTCACCTCTTCACCAGCTGGAGATTCCGGCTCTGAAACCTCCGCTTTAGGCGCTCCTGGAGTGACGCCCTGCCACACACCGACCGTTTCGACTGACAAGGAGTCGCTAACATTGCGCACGTGGCCATGGGGAAGCGATCCGGGAATGACACTTGGTCTCTTAGACCGACGTTTCTCTAGGTACTCGTAGGCCGCCGGCTCCGTTGTATTGTATGAGCCGGGAGGCCATGTGTTGTAATTGTCTGTCGGTCCATTCCGAGGTTTCAGCTTGGAATTAGGCTCTGACCAGCTGCTCATGGAGGCAAAGAAGGCATCGGCGCGCTTGCCCTCAGCTGTTTCGTAGAACATGTCGGAGAGCCCTTTGGGCTGGTTGTTGTCCACCTCTCCCCGCCCAGTCGGCCAATGAAATTGCCTAGGAGTAGCATGTTGAGGAGGGTAATTCGGGTAGTTCTCTTTGTTGCGGCAGGATGTGAAGTTATTGTCCGAGGGGTGCACAGTCTGATTGCTTGCATGTGATTGCATTGATGGTTGACGCTGATACCCTGAATGATGACGCGCATCACCATCTTTCCAAGAGAACTGGGAAAGGTGATCGTGGAGCGGGCTTCCAGGGCATATCTCATCCGAAACCAAGGTTTGCTGCGTTATATGAACGTCCCCAATGGGAACTGTGAGCAAAATCTCTGGCAAGCTGATTTCATGGGTGCCACGATGGTGCTTGGCTTGATGGTTACAAACGTCCTCTTGGCCAAGGATCTCATGATAGTTCACATGGAGATTCTCGTGGAGCTGGTCCTTGCTACCTTGATCATAGCTATAGGTGGCAGTAGACCTCTTGCGTTGAGGAGGAGGACTATCGTCGACTGGGATCTGCCATGACTGTGAATAATAGACGTCTAAACGACTAGAAGGATCGTGCTTGCCAGGTGCAGAAAAAGTGACAGGCCTCAGAGTTTGACCCTGAGATGAGCTTTCAGGTACGGGCCGTGATACCAAACTTTCGGTCATGGCATGAGACTTCGGGGGATGATGCTGATGACCTGGATCAGAGCTAAGGACAGGTGCCGAAGCTTTCAGGTATTGCATTTCCTGAGCTTGGATGTTGGAAGGTGTGGGTTCGACCACAGCTGGGCTATCTCGAGGGCCATCGTCAGCTGGTCTGATGTCTTTATGCCGATGCTGCTGTATTGTAAGTAAGATCCGCGTCGCTAGGGCATGACCAAGCTTACCAGGGAGTTTCCGGCATGGTCCTTCTTATCACCACTTTCTCGCTTCTTGCTATTGTTGCTAGCGTCATCGTCCACTTTAGCTGGGGCATAAAGGGCAAGTTCACTCTTGTGAGATAGCTTAGCCCACTTGCAGCATGGATGGCACAGCTGGTGACGAGGAGGGACCTCCGTTCCTGAGGGGTAATGCTCATGGAATTTATGGGACCTGATAGTGCTACACTGCGCGCACCAGTGAAATTTCTTGATGTCCGTGAGCGTCCTCTTGTTACTATTGTTGGGCTTTAGGTCGAGTTCCATATCCCGGTCAAGGCGTCGATGACAGGTGCGGCAAAGACTACGCTGAGGTTCCTCTCCGCGGCAATAATTATGCCTGAAATCGACATACCGCACGTCTCTGGGACGACTGCAGGCGAAGCAATGTCGAGTGTCGTGCTTGCAATCATAGACCTCGGGAAGAAGGCCATTCAAGGGACATGTGTTGGAACCGGTCTCGTTGTTGCCGTTGATGGCAACATCTGGGGTAATTGCATGCCCGCCATATGCAGTCTCCCTGCTCGTTGATACAGAATTCTTGGCTTGGGAGTCGGTTTGTTTGTTACCCTGGTTGTTGGCCTGGTCGTCGATGTGCTGACCAAACTGCTCGTCAACGTGTTCATCGACCTGCCCGTTACCCTGCTCACCCGGTCCCTGATTGACTTGCACACCGTGCTGCTTGTCGCCATGCTCATCAACCTTCTCGTTTGACTGCGCGTGCGAACACTCCTCGTTTATCGAATTCCTGTACATGGATGCAACCTTGGTAGACTCTGGACGAGGGGTCATGATGGGGTCCACGCAATTTGAAGTGCTTTTCCGAGAGTTCAGTGTTGGCTTCATAGAAGCAGCGGCTGGAGTAGTGATGAAGGATTCGCAGCCATGTTGTCGAGTTTTTGAGGTCCTAGAAGTTGCACCAGGTGGACTCCTTAAATCTGTACGGGAAGCTGCTATAGAGGCTGTATGTGATGGAATATTGGACACTGTGATAGAAGGAGTCCTAGAAGCTGCACAAGACGGTGCCCTAGAAATTGCATGGGAAGGCGTTTTCAACGCCGTGGGTAAGACTGCAGTAGAATCGCAATCTGAAGAGACAGTGGCAGCCGTGGATGAAGCATTTGTGCGAAATGCGGAAGGTAATGCCATGGAAACCGATACCCCAGACGCTGTCGCCGTCCTAGATCTGGGCACAGATGCCGAAGGAAGTGCACGAGTTTTCATGGAGATTGATGAAGCAGGCAGTGAAAGAGCCGTAAGCAATTCAGGTGCTGCGGGCTGAGATGACAGTGGAGGTGCATCGAAATCCGGGTTTGGAGTTGGAGACGGGGAGTGAGGTGACTTCGGATTATTCAAGCCCTTGTCTTGCTTTTGAGCCAGCATCTTCTGGTAGTGAGCCTCGAACTTGTCGTACTCAGGTGTTGATAGCTTATCAACCAATCCACGGAGATGAGCATTCGACTTAACGAAGCGAACTTGACGGCCTGGCGCCCGTTTGGTGAACTGGCGTTGGTAAGAACGACCATTGTATACTTTTTTTGTCTGGCATTGATAGCCATCCGAAACATTAGCATAATCTCTCCGGGGCTCATTCTTCGTGATGGCCGATTTCGGTGCAAAAACTGACGCAGACTCGCGATTGAACCGATCGTCGTCTTTTGGTTCACCATAAGACTTCTTCTGGCGTATGATCGATCTTTCCGAGCCGGAAGATTCAAGATTGGTATCTTCACGCATGGTCTTGCGTCTGTTACTCCCACCAATGCGTGGTGACTTTGATTTGGCGGCAGCCCTGGAAGAGGAAGTCATAGATCTGGTGCCTCGCTGAGTAGGAAGTTGGACAGTGGTCGGAGTACGAGGAATGGACTGGGTTCTGGTGGAAGGTTCAGAGAAGCCATTGCAACTGGCTTGGAAGAGGGCGTAGCGGCTATCGGACTCGAGATCCGCTCTGCTTGTGTGACCATGCCGATTTGAAGAGGGATAATCCCAAGATTGGTCGTCCTCGTAATCCTAGTACTCAGACTCGTCATCTTGGAAAGTATCTTCGGGGTCCCGGGGCTCCAGGCTCTCTGGCCAAGCACCTGGATGATCTGGCTTTGATCGCGTTCCCGCTCGCTGATGACCACGTTTGATCCCTGAGGTCTCTGAGGTGCTTTGCGAGTGACGACCGGTTGGAGACTGCTCCGCAAGGCTGCGCAACTAGCCACAAGATTGTCAGGCCCCAATCGATCTTGCACTGTGAAATTTCGGAGTAATCTGGCCACGCCCTTAACACTAAGCAGCGTGTCCACAACGGATGCACGCTTCTTACGAGGCATGATGGTGCCGCGAAGAAAGATTTCTGTGTCTGAGAGCTATTTATTTGCTGGTAATACCGAATTGGGGCGGTCAGCTTGCAATTTTTGCCAAGGGAGAGGGTTTTGAGTAACAAAGGATCAAAACGTCAAGTGAAGGGTAGAGGCAGGGCCTCCTGGCGGCGACTTCTAGCTATTTGACCGGCCGATGCTTTTCGAAGAAGAACGACAAAGGAGTATCGTGGGGTGCTCGAGGTTGTTTAAGGAGTCGTGAATGACCCGCGACACACAAACTGAGTGTCGATGCGGTCGTGTTTCGCGAGAGGGACAACTGAAGGTAAAAGTGCGGATGGCTTACCTTGTCGCGTATCAAGCGCGCCACACGTCTGACCGCGGGCAGTGATCTCTGGATATAACGCCGTACGCGTTACCAAATTGGCGTCGAGGCGATCCAAAGATTGTTGTTCTGTCGCGGAGTTGGTTCTGCAAAAAGGTATACGCAAAGAAGAGTGTAAATGAAAGGAAGTAGTTGCAAAACGAAGAGAAACAACCATAAAATCCTGTCCTTGAGGAACTGACACTTTAGTGAAAGAAAACGACCCGACAACTATTTGTTAGCAGAGTGGTAGAAGTGAATAGGAAAGAGAGGACGACGACGGAAGGTGCCCAGGATGTCGGAAACCGTGGGGATAGGTACCTCTACTCCACCGCGTATCGGGTGTAATGGTAACGGTATAAAATCGTTTGGGCTGAGAATACAAAACGGTCTCGGGCAGCTGCAAAATTGAGGTGTCGAAGAGTGCAGGGTTGCCAGAGACGGGCAACAGAGACGCGGGGGTGGAAGGATGGTTTTAAAGGCTGAAGAGCAAAGGGTTAAGTTACGAGTTTGGGACCTGGCGGGGGGTTAGACCGACGCGACTGAAATCTTTTGACTCCAAGTAGAACGCGTTAAAGACTGGGACTCTCCGGAAGACGCAGGAGTGAGAACTGAATACTTTAAACCGCGAATAGAGGACCTGGTTCGGATGAAAACTTGCAGGATCCATTGGCCGGTCGATACATGCGACAACAATACGTGAAACTGTCAGTACCACTCGTGGAAAGTGGAATTGACTTCAGTTGCGTCCAACATCGTTACCAACACGGGAATTCCTGAGACGTATTGATCTTTCAACAAGTAGGGGATGAGATAACTGTTACTCACAATGCAGTCGAAAGGAACGATTCATATTCACTCCAACACAGACGCTAACTTACACAGTGCCAACCCGGCTTTTTCTGTTCACCCATCCGGTTTAAACCAGTAAATAACTTCAAATATCATCTATAGATCTGCATATGCCCCGTCCATGCGACTATCTCAGTCTACACGCAGAACCCGAGGTCCCTTCTTCTTTATCACCTTTTTCTTCTTCTGGCCGCGCTCAAATGCAGAAGCAGAAGCATGGTCACGGCCTAGGTTATCGAGGTCCTTGACCTTGTAAATGCGGATAATCCAGTTTTCGCTCGTGAAGGCCTCCTCGATGGTGTTGAGAACCGGACCTTCGTCGGGAAGGCGGACGCCACGGACGCGATCTTGAGCCTGTCCAGGGGGAAAGAGGTTGTTGTAGTTATAATACGACATCTTGTACCTGTGAAACAGTTAGTAATAGAGGTGGCCGTGGAAGCAGGACTGCACTCACATCAAGCTGTTCTTCATGGTGTCGGTAGCCCCGGCATCGACACGATATTCACCGCGAGGTGTAAAGAACTCGCGCTCCTTGACCTCATCAGGCCAAATGCCCTCGGCAATACGAACCATCCAGAGGAACTTGTTGATATCGTCGCCGGAATATCCCAAAAGGCCACCGAAAACAATTAAGACATAATCCACCTCGTGTTGGCGCATGATGGGATAGCTGACTTCCTCGCGGGAGGCCATGGCCTTGCCGACAGTCGCGATGTGTGTGTTGTTCCACGTGTTGTTGTCGACAAGCGTGGGACGGTCGGCCATGCCACCAATCTGGTAGCCATAATCCCACCAAGACATGATCTTGGCATCATACTTGGTGTTCTGGCGCAACCACTGATACGCCTCACGATAATCGTCAATAATGTGCTGGCTACCATCGGGCATCCTACTGGCCAAGACGACTGAAGGTGACGAATAAGCGTTTGAGGTCACCCACGTGCAGTGAGCAACAAACAGCAATAGGTAGGCGGTCATGAGACCAACAATGGTGACCTTGGAGAAGGTCGCATAGATGCCGATGTATGGCTTGTTCGACGCCCTAAGACCCGACTTCGATGCTTTCTTGGAGGTACCGTCGGTAGATTCATCAGGAAGAAGCTCCTCCGGGGTGGGTGACTTGGCCTTGAGATATGTGTGAAGGATGGTGGAGAGCGCAATGGCCGCCGCAACGCAAACAACAGGGGTGAGCGTCAACATGAGACGAACCATGACACCGGCGAAGTAGCTGCCAAACAAGGCGTAAACAATGACGAAGACATGCTCATCAGCCAGCTTCTGGTAGCACAGATAGACGCCAGCGGGCAAGAGCCAGACGAGCATGTTGAGATCGAAGAAGAAGGCGGGCCATGCTGTGGGCTGATGCTCAGAGACCGAGGCGATGATGGGGATGTGAATCTTGGCGTATCCTGTGTCCCACAGGGAGTAGAATCGACCACTCCAGGGAGCAATGAAACCAGCACTGGTAGCAACGACAAGGCCAATGAGGCCAATACCAAAGATACTTCCAGCAAAGACCCACAAGAAGGTCTGGAATTGCCGGCTGGGAATCGCTGAACGAACGTAGTCGAGGAAAGCCAAAAGCTGAAGGAATCCAAAGATGCCTACCAAGTGTCAGTAAAACGACTCGAAAGAGGGGGGCTGGTCAAGTCAACGTACCCAAAGCAGGCATGTGCTCGCTAGTCTTGACAGGCAGAAAACCAACAAAGGGAATCTGCATACTGGCCAATGTTCCCAATGCATACCAAGTGGTGTACGCAACATAAAGCCTAGTGCTGTAACGACCCATGCAGATAAGAACAAATGCGTGGAGGGGGAGGAGACAGGTGATGAAGGCATAACCACCCCAGGAAGCAACCATATAACCGTAGAAGAGGGCGCAAAGAGCTCCCCAAAGCATGGATCCGAGCTTGAGAGCCTTGATCCACAGGTAAAAGGTGAAGACCAGCAGAAAAATGGCAATGGCTTCGTTGTCGTAACTGCCAGCGACCGAACGTGAAATATAGCCAGGGGCAATACCCATGAAGATGGCGGCAAGGAGACCGGCGGACGAAGACGGGGTCATCTCGTTGGTGAGGAGGTAAGCGGCGTAGGCAGTAAGACCGGAAAAGGCCGGTGCAAGAAGAACGCAGACATTCCGGATGTCGACGGGAATCGAGAGAGCCCTCAGAGCGTGGTAAATGACACCGCTGGTGACCATGAGCCCGGGATAGAGAGTACCTCCAGTGACGCGGCCCAGGGGATGCCATGTCCGGTCATCGAACCAGTCCCAAAACTTGTAGAATCCATTTGCAACCAAGTATTTTGTCGCTCGGAAGTTGAACCAAGGATCGACTATACGGGAGTTAGTGATGCATTATCGTGAGGATTTCGGTGTTGTTGCGGTGCCTGGGGACGTAGTTCAAGTTGGCGTTGTGGATTGGGGAGGAAGCAAGCTTGTTAGCTCGGGAACTGACATTCATGGATGATAGATTCGAAACCTGGTTGCACGCAAGCGGTTAGCAGTCATAACTATCATTAAAAGTAAAATGTATTCAAACGATTCAGCCTCTTGGACAATTGGGGCAAAGGATAGCTTTGCGGACGGTATGGAGGGGTTCAGCTTTGTGACATTGCTGCCCAGCTCGTCCGGAGCTCTACTCTGCCGCGCATGTTCCACGTCAAGGAAGCTGGGGACTGGGAGGCTTACGAATAACAGAAAACAGGCGGCTTGAGATAGCGGCACCGGCGACAAGCAAGAGGATAATCACTCGCAGCAATGTGCGGGTGCTATCCCCTTTGCCCGCGCTGGCGAGACGTTCTAGGGAATCGGCCGACATGATGGCCGTGATCTGGTAGTTTGTGCGTCCTCGCGATGGTGCAGGTTGTTGGAGAGCTTCGCTGTCACTGACGGACTGGTGGAGGTCCAGCCAGAGTCCAATCCCCAATGCGCCCGCCACAAGAGGACAGTTGGAGCTTCCACCACCTCATCACAGACACAGACCTGGTCCATGCTTGGCACGCATCACGCTAAAGACTCGCTAGCGCCGTCCCATTGCCATTCTGCCGGGCGGTCAGAAATAAATAATAGTCAATTTGACTTGTCCCACGCTGTCAATGTCCGTAAATCGGTCAAAATCATGCGTTAACAGACCATATAGGGTGGCAGGATTGGTGTCAATGCACTTTGATATAGTCGACATTCTATAGGATGGCTGTTGGTGCGCATTTGGCCATGGTGGGAGCGGCATTGTGCGAATACACTGGAGACATAACGACAATTGACAGTGTCTATGAGTGTGGACTCAGGGGTGTGTCAACAAACAGGACTGGAATTGGCAGCGCAGAGCCTCAAAAGACGTGGACGTCGCTTAAATACGTGACCGCAGGAGGTACCTCTAGTGTGTACATACTACGCAGACGGCCAGAATACGTCACAATCTACCAAGCAAAGCAGAGGCGAGACGATCATTACTCCAGGACCAGGAGAATAGAGGGACATCATGAAGAACAGTCAAAGAGCCAAGGACAAATACGTTCGCGACGCAGCCCTGGAAAGATTCCCATCCCGGACAACTGCGCTCTTTTCTAGGCAACTATGTGTACCTGGCTACACCAATCAGCCCCAAAGGAGCCGTTGTATCGCACAGAGGGACCCAAGCCATGAGCCCCCTTGCTGCAATCTTCGATCAGAACAGCATCCGGCCGGGGGGTCGTCAAGTATCCAACGTGGGTATCATCATGAACAATCCGTCTGCGGTGGTGGCGATGGTGGTGGTTCAGCCCGTGGCATTCATTTCGGCAGCTATGGAGCTACCTAGCCGGATCAAGATTTTCGTTGACCTCGTTGATAGCACCCAAAAAACCCGTTCAAGCATGCTCCATTGATGATGCAGTGTGTCGAGTGCGAAATCCTTTTTCAAAACCGCGCTGCCTGTTTAAATACCCACAACCAACCCCTTAACCCCAGAAGAAGCACATTTAAGCGGCCTGGAGACACGCATGTTAGCATGGTCTTGGTTCTTCCTATTTGGATCGGCATTCGACACCAGGTGAAATGGAGGGAACTTTGCGTCTCTCATCCATTGAGGCCGGCGCATTGTGTAATCGTACCTTGACGGCGAACTTGCGGAGGGGGAAGTGGGTGGTGCGCTTCTTGGTCTTCTCAAGAACGCGGGAAGCGTCCTCCTTGGAAAGACGGCGGCGGATAGCGCGGGTCTGCTTGGCGCGGAGATCGAGAGGGAGGTACTTCTTGTTCTTGTAGAAGAGACGAAGCTGAGCCCTCTGCTTGGCGTTGATGATGGTAAGGACACGAGCGATCGACTTGCGGAGGTCGTGGCTGTAAAAAGATGCGCCTGTCAGCCAACCCGTTCAATCCTCCCTGATATTCCCAAAGATTCGTCCAAGTTCCCATATCCCGTTTTCGAAGTGGCTCGTTGTAAATCGGCGGGTGCAAAATCGACGTACATCTTGTTGAGCTTGGTGCCGGAAGAGACGATCTTCTGGATGCGAAGCTGACCCAACTCAGTCTTCAGCTCACCGAGCTGCTTGGTGAGCTCGTCCTTGTTCTTGGACCAGAGAGCGCCGGCCTTGACCTTTCCAGAAGACTATAACAATTTGGAGTCAGCCAATGCACCGCATTTCCAAAAACTTCAGTCTGCCATCGGTTGGCGTCTGCGATGTCGTCGCAAATGAGATCATCGGCGAAGTGCAGCAATTGCCAAACAAGACATCGATGAAATTGGCAGCATAACAGTGCCCCCCAAAGAGCCGTCGGACATGAAGAGCCGTACGTACCATCTTGAATGTGATTGACGTCGAGCTTGAAGGACGTTGGGTGAGTAGGGCTTGACCACGACAAGTATCAGAGGATCGCGGTCTTCAGGCACTCGCTATCCAACAAAATCTGAGAGGTGTGGATGCGCAAAATCGCAGGGAGGGCGGAAAACCCTACCGTTTCCGAGGTGGCCCGTGCGTTGCCGCCTGCCAAAGGTGAACGGTCCCGCAAAATCCAAATGCGGTTAGCTTGGGGTTTGGGTCTTCGTAACATGCACACAACCGGGGCCACTCCAACATTTCTAAAATCTCGAGCAGCAGTCAGGAAGTTGACGACGATTCTGCACTAACCTCACCACCCAGCCAAAGTCCACACAATGTCGTCCGCGGCGGCTCCCCAGACGAAGACCTTTGGCAAGGCGACCCGGACGGTCCCTCACTCGTCCGAGAAGGCCCAGAAATGGTACCCTGCTGAGGATGAGGCCCAGCCTCGCAAGGTACGTGCATGCACAAGTTTTCCAGGCGACCGGCGACGTTTTTGGCGAAGTATCGCGAGATGCACTTGGTGGAATTGCGGCCGGTTTGGCGGTTATCGATTTGGCGCGGAAATGGGGACAACCAGGGCGCAAGTGGAGGGCGGCAGCACTTGCTGCGATTTTGGACTTTGGACCGCAAAGCGCATCTCGTGGAGGCGACGACAAGAGGCGGACATTCCCAAACTCCGCGAACATGACTGATTCTAATTACGATATTCTCTACAGGTCCGCAAGACCATCCGCCCGTGGTCTCCCCGCAGCACCCTCGTCCCCGGTACCGTCCTGATCCTCCTCGCTGGCCGTTTCCGTGGCAAGCGCGTTGTCCTCCTCAAGGCTCTCGACCAGGGTGTTCTTCTCGTCACCGGCCCTTTCAAGATCAACGGTGTCCCCCTCCGTCGCGTCAACGCCCGCTACGTCATCGCCACTTCCCAGAAGGTCGATCTCGCTGGCATCGACGAGGCCAAGATCAACGAGATTGCTCAGCCCAAGTACTTCACCGCCGAGAAGTCCAAGGAGAAGGCCGGTGAGGAGGCTTTCTTCAAGCAGGGCGAGAAGCCCCAGGTACGACTTAAGAATTCCGAGCTGGAACACGGGGCGCACAATGCTGACATAGTGATGCAGAAGAAGGAGGTTTCCAGCAGCCGCGTTGCCGACCAGAAGGCCATCGACAAGGCCCTCATCGCCAACATCAAGAAGGTCGAGTTCCTCGCCAGCTACCTCGCCTCTTCTTTCACCCTCCGCAAGGGTGACAAGCCCCACGAGATGAAGTGGTAGATTGTGGGCATGGGTGCTAGGGGACTGCATGCGGGAGCGGTTCGCGGTATGGCTCGGTCAGTTGCATTTGGACGTTGACGGTTCTCGGGTCCATTACGGCGTCTGTTATGAGGGTTTACAGTCATCAGGATGGTAAAATACGGCTTTCGGTTTTGCAGAGGATACGGGTCACGAGCGAAACTCGAGGCATCGGGGACGCCCCATGGCAATGTACAGGGGGCTCGTGAAGGCACTCGACTCTCGCAGAGAGCCTGTTCCTCCTGGTATCGCACCAAACCATGCGATTAGGGATCCGTCCAAAGAGCGGAAGATCAATACCTACAGATGCTATTTACTGCGCCTACCGCATACTCGACCATTGATATCCTTCGTGCGTTCTACGTGCGAATCTGCGTCTCTCATTGCGTCAGTGTATGTCTGCGAATTACACGTATTTAGTGAACATCTAGGACGACTGTATGGTGAGTCTTTGCGATTTATCAGCACTTTACAAAGCTCGTGTAAACATGGCTTGGCCCTTCTGTCATATGTCTTTCAACAATAGCTGAGGTATCTTCGCTCGCATCGATGTCTATATGTGTGCTGACCAATCGTGTCCGCTGCATCCAATAACTTTAGTATCATCAACCGTGATGGTTATGAACCCGCGCCAACGTTCACGGCCGCAGTTGATGTCTGTCACTGTTCAGACGGGAGAACGGTACGGTCCGCAGATATCTCGCGTGATAGTAGTTGTATGAACCTTGATGTCATGCTTGGCCTAGACTCTTGAGATGTGCATCAGCTGCCAGTGCCGAGGCGCTGACACCTGGCATAAGGTGACATGGAATGTATCGTCGGGTCCCCTGAGTGGTGAAGCCCTATCTTCAGCTCTGTCGTTCTGCAGCAACTCAGCTGAAGAGTCGACCCAGGCCGCTAAGGTACAGTGGACATGTAACTGTGGCGCCTGCCGATACGTAACTGAACTTCTTCCACTAACAAAGCCACATCTCTGCCGTGCAATCATCAATCATCATCATCACGACCATTTACGTCTGATCTAGGATCCTCCACCGGTTGACCTGTCCTGATCAACCTTACCACTACTAATACAGACAATATATGAATTCGAACCGCATAATATCTTCCTCCCGCCAAGAGTGCCGCCGTCAGGAAACTCAGACGAATCGCATCCGTTGAAATTCATCGATCTTGCCCCAATAGCTTAGGAGCAGCACTGCATCATGGCGGCGACAACATCCTCAACCCAGGGCTGGGCCCAGTTACGACAACAAGCCCGATCGCTCGAAACACAAGTACGGCTGGACTGGTGATTGGCGTTGGGAAATGGGAAGGGTATGAGACTAACAGTTTCTCACAGACCGAAATGCTCCTCCATACATACGCCCAGTTCTCGAACCAGACCAATATCCCACCGAAGCCGACAGAAGAGGAAAGGCATACGGAAACGAGACTACGGGAGCTTTTGGACAAAGTAAGCCTTCAGGGGTCAGGTTAAACTGTTCACATAAATCCAAACACCACTAATACATTGCCTCTTCAGCGCGAGTCCGTAATCTCCCACCTCACCCGCCTCCTCACCTCGGACCCCTCCCCCTCAGCGCTCAAACAAAACAACCTCTCCCTTCTGCGCGACAAGCTCTCGGACCACCGGCGGGATCTCTCCCGATTGCGGTCGACGCTCGAGTCGGCCCGCACGCGCGCCAACCTGCTAGGCAGCGTGCGCGACGACATCTCGGCATACCGCGCCGCCAACCCTGAGCAAGGCGAGGCCGACTACATGCTGGACGAGCGGGGCAGGCTGGACCGCAGCCACGATGTGGCCGACAGCGTGCTGAGCCAAGCGTACGCGGTGCAGGACTCATTCGCGTCCCAGCGAGAGCGGCTGGCGCACATCAACCGGCGAATTACTCTTGCGGCGAGCCAGGTGCCCGGAATCAACACCCTGATCACGAGGATATCGGCGAGGAAGAGACGGGATGGGATTATCATGGGCTCATTCATTGCGTTTTGCTTCTTGATGTTCTGGTTCTTCTCCTGAGCGGCGGTGGCGAAAGACGTGGGAGAGCGCTTCACGAAAATGAGAGAGCGGAGAAATTCTGCTCGAGGACGGTTATGCGGCTCACTTCTCGTTGAGCGCAGGCTATGGATCTTTGGAAGCGTGACAGGATCGCATCTTCCAAGAACCCTTATCGCAAGCGGCTGTACATGACACACTACTTCAGTGTCGGGCTTTCGTACTTTGACGGGAAGCATGGCGGGGATTACGGCGTTCAGGGGCGTTGCGAGGCAAGCAAGTGTGAAAGTGATTTTACAAAATGATAATATAATTTACAAACCCAAGAGAAAGTCCACGGCATTCTTGTCGGTTAGGCATGGCTCGTGAACGCATCTGCTCTAGACCAGAACAGACCAGAATTTCCCCGTTCGTCCGTGGCATTTGAAATGTGCCCATCTCAGCCCCCGATGAGCCGGCTTGCTTGCTCGTAAGCTCAATCAGCTTCCCTATAGCGGGAATTTGATGTTCAGAAGCCTTGAGCTTATCGAGTTCTTGTTTTTCTGTTCCAGCAAAAGCTCTGTGACACGTCAGCTGGGCAATGGAGACTTTGTCACCCATATCATCTCAATGCATGTTTACGCCTAGGCATTCCGGGTCGCCTATTGCGCCGCAACAGCCCCTTCTGCCTTCAACTCAGGGACAGCCGCTGTCTTCCGCACATAGTTCTTCCCAACACCCTCCTTGGTCATCTCGTCCAAAATCCTCTGGACGCCCTTAATCAGGCCTTCCTTCTCATCTCCCTCCGCATCACCACTGCCCGCCCATCGAATCCGGCAGTTATGATCCACCAGATACGTGTAGCCGACCTTGCTGTTTAGCAAACCAATTGACTCCCGAATCTCGTCCGTGATCCCCTTTGTGACCAAGAAATACCTCTTCCAGTCGTCCTCATCCACCTTCTTGCGCAGCGAGCCCATAAACAGTCTGACCAGCCACGCCTTCATGGCGTCCTCTTCAATATTGATCTGCACCAATTGCGCGCGCCCACCGCTCTGCTTCAGGACCGACTGTAGGACTGGGTTGGCTTCAGGAGAGACAAAGGTACGGATCTGGTTCTCGGCCCACATGCTGCTGAAGACGGTGACGACGGAGCAGTGGCCTTCTAGGAGAGGTGTGGTGTCGGCGACCTTGGCCGCATCGTCCTTGGCGAGGGTCCGGCCATGCAAGTTGGGAAAGTACAGGGAAAGGTCGGCTTTGAAGAGACGTGGCGGCGCGAGGAAGGTCTTGCCCTTGTGAAACTGCATGTTGCGCCAGTCGCGGAAGTAGGGGCGGGAGATTTTGGATTTGCTAATGTCATAGCGCTAATTAGTCAAGAAGCTGGGAGGAGGATGAAGATACATGGCCAATGTCGGGATGGGTTCTCACAGCATCTCTCGCTTCTTCAGATGCTTCTCATAGTTGACGAAGTCATCCCTCTTCTGCTGGAGTGTGCGCGTATCGATGCCTGTGTTTTCTCCGGGATTTGGGGGGTTGTGCATGCCAATGGGCCTTGACAAGTGGGTTGGCGTGAAGGTATCGAGCGCCTTGCCGTAGGCTCTGGGCGCATTGGCTAGAGGGCCGGATTCTCTGAGGGATTCGATGGGCGACACGGGAGTCGCCGAAGCGGCATCTTTCGAAGCAGCATCGGGGGCCGGAGCTGGTGTCGATGGTGGTGTCGACGGTTTGGTGGTCTGGGGTGATGGTGTCTTATTGGCAAGCCTCTGATATGACACACTGAACGACCTCCATTGGCATAGGAGGCAGGCGCCGGCTGTCGACCGAGCTCTTATTGTTGCGCGGCTGAGCATGATGTGCGGCGTGACGACGTATTGATTCGTGATGTTTTTGGCTCTCAAGGTTCTCCCAGAACTCCTGTCACGGTCCTTCTGATGTCAGTCTGTCTAACCCGCGCGCCTGTCCCTCGAAATTTCCACGCGCCAAGCAATCTGCCCCACCAAGAGCATCAATTGACCCCACGCTCTGGACCAGGGCACACAGTTTGGGGTCAAGCCGAACGGCTTTCTGGGGCACAGGCCGAAACAGCGGGGGGCAGGAACGCAACCAATGGGGTGCATTGTGCCTTGCCGTACTGTACGCATGTAGATATGATAGAAGTTGGGGTTCGGTTATCCGCGGGGATTATTCCCGACCAAGCCTTCAAGGTTCTCTCGGCCGAACGTCAGTTGAAGGCTGTAAGCCGTAGCAAGCCACCCCGCTGGATCGATTGAGGACGTTGATTGGGGTAAAGACACCCGTCGTATCCTTTCCTTTGCTAAAGTATTAGACACAGAAAGCGGCAAGTCGCGGTAGAGTTATCGGAAAGTATTGGAGACATGTTTTTACTTTTTTCTGGTCGTGGGCCAGATGTGATCCCTCGAGCTGCGAGATCCCTTCCAGTCTCTTTTCGAAATAAACAAACTCTGCGCTTGGATCTTTCGTTTCAAACGACTTGTCTGCATCATGAAGAACATGTTCTTGCGGCAGAGCTCCCGCGCCGTTGGCCGGCACGAAGTGTCGCGTCTTAGTCGGAGGGGACTGAGCAGGGTTGCGCCGACTGCGACGTCCATCATAACCCCATCTACGACTTCGTCGCCTACTCGCCCTCTTCCCGGAAACTCGAGGTCGTCTGCTCTAGCTCAACAGTTACCCTCTACGAGAAGAGCGTTCCATGCCACGAGAGACCTCCAAGTCATTAAGCCGGTCCTCCTTGCCGATATTGGAGAGGGTACGTCCAGAGCCAGTGGTCCTCGGTCCACCTTCTCCATGACTTCGCGCTAACGGCTTTTGCTAGGAATTGTCGAGTGCGAAGTCATCCAATGGTTCGTCGAGCCTGGCGCCCGAGTCGAGGAGTTCTCGCAGCTGTGTGAAGTCCAGAGTGACAAGGCTTCTGTTGAAATTACCAGTCGCTTTGCCGGTGTAGTCAAAAAACTCTACTACGAAGCGGGCGAAATGGCCAAGGTGGGAAAGCCCTTTGTTGATATCGACATTGAGGCCGGTCCGGAGAGCAAGGAGGTGGAAGCTTTGACTCCGCCTGAGCCTGTTTCGGCCCTGGAAGGACAGCAGGCAATCAAGGGGGAGGCTATCTCGACATCTACACCACAAGCTGTTGCCCCTGAACTTAAACAGTCATTTATCGAGGCACCGTGGGCACGACAAACGCCAACAACACCCTCGCACGCGCCAGTGACGAAGCAGACGGGCAAGCACGCGTCGTTGGCAACTCCAGCTGTTAGGCACTTGGCGAGGGAGCTGAGCGTAGACATCACTCAGATACCTGGGACAGGCAAGGATGGACGGGTGCTCAAGGAGGATGTCTACAAGTTTGTACAAGCTAGGGACTCTGCGCCAACACTCTACCCATCTGCTGCCACGCCAACCTCGCCAGGCGTGACCGCTGCTGCTGCTGCTGCTGCTGCTACCGCCGCGAGCGCGTTCTCATCCCCAGACGCCACGATACCCGGCCCTCAAAAGGAAACTTCGGTGCCTCTTACAAGGACGCAGGAGATGATGTTCAAGTCCATGACCCGGTCACTAACCATCCCACACTTCCTCTATGCTGACGAAGTCGATTTCACCCCCCTAGTCGAGTTGCGCACGCGCCTCAACCGGGTTCTCTCCAAGTCTGGCCTTCCCGAGGGCCAGGTCAGCAAACTGTCTTATCTCCCCTTCATCATCAAGGCCGTTAGCATGGCTCTTTACAAGTACCCCGTCCTCAATGCTCGTGTCGAGCTCGATAGCAACAGCAATGGCAAGCCATCCCTCGTCATGCGCAGCCAGCACAACATTGGTGTCGCAATGGACACACCTTCCGGCTTGCTCGTGCCCGTCATCAAGAACGTCGGAAGCCTCAACATCCTGAGCATTGCCGCCGAGCTGGCCCGCTTACAGTCTCTAGCCGTGGCCGGCAAGCTGTCGCCCCAGGACATGTCTGGGGGTACGATCACCGTCAGCAACATTGGTAGCATCGGAGGCACGTACCTGTCCCCGGTGATAGTAGATCGGGAGGTGGCCATTCTCGGCATCGGTCGCATGCGAACTGTCCCGGCATTCTCGACGGTGCCTGGGGAGGAAGACAAGATTTTGCGAAGACAGATCTGCAACTTCAGTTGGAGTGCTGACCACCGCGTGATTGACGGGGCGACTATGGCTAGGGCGGCGGACGTGGTGAGGACGATTGTTGAGGAGCCTGATGTTATGGTTATGCACCTCAGGTGATGTTATTTGGCATCGGTTGGAGAATATACACTAGTAGAGCTCGCAACCCAGCGTCTCCAGTTACTTTGTCTCTATTTGCTTTTATTATCCGAGTACCCCTTAGCGCATCAATACTATACACTGTACATATTCTTTCATGTAGACAAGTTTTGCTTATGACAATTGAAATTCAAGATTCAAATGCGGGGCGGCCCAGGTACTTTTATGTTCAATTTCCAAGTCCAATCACTATGCGATCTTGTCCAAGATTTGTGTCCAATCTGTCCCGCAAATAGTGTTCGCAACTTCATCAAAGGCACATGATTGCGATGTGTGTTCTAAGTTGGTCGATACCTTTTTGTTTTCGGCGCATCCTCCTTCTCGCATCCGCGCCCAAGTTTAAGCTGAAAACACTCTCCATAACCTGGAGCAAGTGATCGCATGAGGAACTCTTGAACCGTTCCTTCAGCTCGAGTGTTAATTGGGATGTTTCACCCAGAAACATTGCCCCTCATTGTATTTTGTTCTCCTTCTTTATTCTTACTTCTTCATCAGGACAGAAATGTGCGTGAAGGAAACCTGTATCTCCATCGGATTCCTCTTCTCCTCGTACTGTCCATGCCAAGAACGGAGAAGAAAGAATAAGGAGAAGATATTTTAAAAAGATACAATGATAAATGGCCGCCCGCCGGATCAAGCAACCGACAACCTGGAAGATATTACAGCAGACATACTAAGACGTACCAAGAGGTAACATTCTTGTAGTCGCCAAGTACCTCCTGGTACCTAGTGTAATCTAACCTAAAGAGTCACGTACAGAGCTTCAAATTGACAATACTTTAACGCTAAGTATATCCGCCATACCTACAAACGTATGTGTATAGTATAGACGAGCCAAGCCGAAAATCTTGGATGTAGAATCTGTATCGCCTCTAGGTAGTCATACTTCTTTTTTTTTCTTCTTTTTTTTTTTTGTTCCTATACATACCACTTCTTAGGAAGGAACGAAGGAGGGGTAACTCGGTCATCGGCATCTCATTCGTTCCCAGCTCGTTGCTTGGTAATGACTTCTTATTCGGGACATAGTTGCTGTCGAGCCAAGAGATTGGCTAAGCTGTGCGACGCTTTTTTTTTTTTGGCTACGCACTCATTGCAGACTTGCCATCTAGTCAGCCTGAGCGGGAAGTTATGTCCACATTTGGATATGGACGGAGGGACGGAATGGGTTCGGGCGTGGGGTGGTCGTAGTGTGTAGTGATGGTGGGTGAGACAAGTAACAACAAGAAAACATAAGGATGAAATGAATGAATGGAAGGGGTCTGGAGGGGGGTAGCATCATTTGGTCCTGTGTGATAGCAAGGAAACATGCGGGCTTTTTTTTCTTCTCTCATTTCAACAGTGACTTTGAAAGCTTTGGATGAGGCCATCATCGAGTGCGACTGGAGTTCATCGACGAGTTGAAGATTCCCTCGGTTATACTATTCCGATAGCTTACGCGGGGTTCGATCAAGGTATGGAATGGCCAAAAGGGGTGACTGATCTATCCTGAACCATCAAGGCGAAGAGAAAAATATATCTTGCCGACAATGTGAGAATGAGAGAATTTTGTGCAACTCGACCCGCGCTCACATTTTACCCGCAAGCCCTCGAGATCGCTTCTCGTGTCACACAAGCCTCTCGACATTCGCTCTTCTCTTACGATGGCCGGGGCGGTTGTAACTCGCCGGGTTCTTCTCTACGGGTGTTAGCCGCCCAAGTGTGAGCATCAGCAAATTGCCATTGATGAACGGTTCGATATCTTGCTCGTTGTCCGTTGCATCCGGACATCTGGGGCTATTTCAAATACCCCAATCCGAATTATCCAATCGCATACCCTTCTTACTCTCGTTGACGGCTCGGCTGCCCATTCACTGTCTTGCGGCAGAGTCACAAGACTTTCTGCATTTGATCGATATACATAGTAGGCAAGAGCGACGAAGGGCGAAACGAAAGGAAACCTCTTGGCGCCCAGATCAGTCATCACGAAACAGCGAAACAGGTAACCGAATGCTGCCCAAGTGAGGCTGTGCTAACCAGACTTACATGTTCCTGTCCAAAGGCTTTCCCTCAGCCTTTTATTCGCCTGGCTGGCGATCCCGCTGTTGGAAAAGAATGTCATCTTCGGACAACGAAAACGCCAGAAAAGGAGGCAAGAAGGACAGCATAGCCTGGACGGTTTTGCGCAAGGCGGACGGATTTAAATACAAAGTTAGGACATTGGCACGCAAAGCGGATCAAGGGATGAGAAAAACCAACAATAACTCACAGCTCATTCGATCAACTTACCTATTTCCACGTTCCACGCTCCGTTTATCGGTGTATTACTCGACACACAGGGGCCTTGAGAGAGAGCGAGGACAAACATCGAACCACATCTTTTCACCCCTTCCAATTTTTTTTCACCACCAAGATTTCACAAACGAACAAGCGTAGAAGAGCACGAATAGCGTCACCTTTCGGATACACACTTCCAAATACCAAGAGAAGACACGGAAAGGAAAGGGAGACAAGACAAAACAAATGGCACCAATCGCGCTCTCCCCAAGGACGAGTCTCCCCACCTCTCATGACAACCTCAACCTCCACCCCATCACCAAACGAGAGAAGTTCCCAAAAGCCAACATAATAACCCTAGCCGTCCTTCTCACCTTCCTCCTCTCCATTTCCCTCTTCTTCGCCGTCTTTGTACCACGCTGGACACGCAAGAAGAAGCTTAAAGAGCATCAGCAGACGGTACGGGAAATGTTGCAAGCTGAGGAGCGTGCTACTGGGCGCAGAGCACGAGGCTCTAGTAATGTTGGGGCTGCTGCTGGAAGAGGTTTTGGGGCTGGCCAGAGACAGGGCCAGGGCCACGGACAGGGACAAGGAGTAACAGAAGGGGGAACCGGAGGAGGAGGGGGTGAAGCGATTCCCATGGACGACGTGGCGGTGCCGGATGGGAATGGCGGTTGGGTTGAGCCGCCACCGCCGTATGTGGTTGATCCTAAGCCTGCTTATCACCCATAATCATGGGACGGATGTGTGGAAGGTATAGTCACTGCGGTGCTTGGTTAACTGGCTGAGACCAAGGATGAAGCGTTTATAATGGGTTGCCGGATTGTTCGTGGGAATGGCATAGGCTTCTACTGCGATGACTGGCACGGGGAATGAGGAAGAAGTTGACGATCAGCTTCATGTAATATACCTTGTTCTGCAATGTCATGCTGTATCAATGTTCCAATCCAACACGCATCATTTCGGGATTGTATTCATCCAAGGCTTAAACCAAATCCTGCTGCAATGTCGACTGCGAGTGACCGCTTTGGGACCCAGTAGCACAATGTATCAGTCATGAGGCAGCATCCTCGCTTTCTGGGTATGTTCAAGTAGTTACAGTGTGGTTGAAAACAAGGTTAGTTGATCTAAAATGGTAGAAAAATGGGAATAGAGAGTATAAAGATTCATTTTAAAACTGCCTGATAACAATAACTAGATACAATTCATTGCGACGAACTCTAGGGACGATGTGAGGTCGTGATGTGGATGCGCATTAACACATACACAGTATGTCTCTCCAACAATCAGTCCCCAGCGTAGGTAGCACACAAGCAAGCCAGGGGTCTGATCTGCGTTTCCTTGTCAGAATTGACTCCAAAATTGCTTTGTAATTTGACTTGCCTATATTCCACATTGAGTTAATCTGCCTTGAGATGACTTGCCTTGTGTACCACGCTTGTCAGTCCTGGTAGCACGAGTCTTTCGTCTGCCTGTTGCATGCTTCTGCAAATGCGGAACTGTCAACTGTGGAATGATCAAGGCAACGGGCTCGCATGCGGACCGATGCATGAGAGAAGCAGTAGAGGAAACACTGGGAGGCAAACAATACATCCACCGTTCATGAACCAACATTTATGTCTTTTTGTGCTTGTTTACCTCCTTGAACCAAGCCATACCCTTACGGTACTTACTCCTCGCCATCGCTTCCCCAAAAAGATGCATGGGGAACACACCCGTCCCGAAAAATTGCTATTCCTCCGTGATAACAATAGACTAATTGCTCCTGCTTGCTTGTTTGCAAAGCATCCCACCAACGCCAACCGGAAACAAAAATGCAGAGCTTCGGCGAATTGCCATGCTCTGCGTTGCTAGCAAAAGTGACCAAAATCCGCTTCCAGTACGCGAATCTCCCCTGCCCATATCCTTTGACTCCATCCGAAGCAAGTACGCCTGTTGAGAAGAAGAAAAAGAAAAATCAACAAACCAAAAAAGCCATGACCTGAAACAAAACGCCCAAACAGCTTCCAACATGAAAAAGCAAACTCCCAAGATAATGCCATGCCACGGTGGGGCAAACAGGCCGCTCAGGAACCTCGAGGGCTTAGCGCCATATGCAGGTGTTGTGCATCGTATCTCCTTTTCCCCCATTCCTTGGACCCCCGGTGCAGGTCATCGAAGCCGTCATTGCGATTGGTCCTTTTGGATTCCATCAATTGTATGAAGAACCTGGTTCAGGGCATCTGCCATAACCATGTCGGCAGGACGGCTCACGTCAATGCGGATCACGTCCGTCTCGGCAGGCGTTGGTGGCTCGAGAGCCTCAAACTGGCTGTGGACCATGTTGGCGCCCATATAATGGTTTTGGCGAGCGAGGACTCTTTGAAGGAGGATCTCCTCGGACGCATCGAGGTAGATAAAGTGAAGGTGAAGATTCGGGGTGAAGTAGGGGGCCACTCTGATGACATCACGGTACTTGCGCTTCAGCGCAGAGCACGTCAAAACTACGCCGCTATTGCCCTGATCAAGAGTTCGAATTGATGCCTCGCGCAGAGCTGTGAGCCAATCCCAGCGGTCCGCATCGGTAAGGGGGATACCGGCGCTCATCTTTTCGATATTGGCTGGTGGGTGAAACTTTGTGACTTTGTTAGTTGGGATAACACCACAGAGGGAAGGGCATCATGACATACCTCGTCACCCTCAATATAAGGCCAATGTAGAGATTCCGCTAGGTATCTTGCCACGGTACTCTTGCCGCATCCAGCAGGTCCGGTGACTAGCCAGATATGCTGCTCCTCGGGAGCGTGTCGTCCTGTTCCCGACACCGCATCATTGGATGACACTCCATTGGCAGACCCGTTGTTTCCGACTGTCTTAAATGGGGGTCGCGCTGACATGCCGGCGGTCGGTCCAGCGTTCTGCCCGTTCACAGGAATAGGGGTATTGTACGAAAGCATTTTGAGTTATATGTGTTGTTGGGGGTGGTGACCGAGCGCAAGTGATTTGTTATTCGTAATAGTTGAATGGGATCGAATGGGGCGTCGAGTTGGGTATATAAATGCCAGTCAGTGATGGTGTATCGGCACAATGTCGATGCTTCAGGGTTGCAAGCCAACGTCTTTGGAGTTACAGCTTGAAGAGGAATAATGCCATGCTATGCGTTAGATATGACAACTGCAAAAAGCGAAGATCGAGAGATTTCAAGAGACAAAGAGTATCAGCCGGAATGGGGGACGGACAGATGCCGGTGCGTGTGCTTATATACATCTGAGTGCAGCGAGACACAAGAGTGTAAATCCTACACATACCCTGTTGCCATCACCCTCCAAGGTATTCCACCCCGGCTCTATAAAACTGGCCAGGTGACAAGCTGGGCTGGGGTACACTGTATGTACACGATCTGACGCAAATCCTCAACTTCCGCTGGGTGACTAGGGAGGGCCCTCTGGCCTGGGACTGCAAGCGGACAAAGGACTCATCCCACACCCCTCCCCCCCAAAAAACCCAACTCGCGGCTGCAGCAAGTGGAGTCCAACAAGGTACAAGGTTGAGGAAAGACGGTACAAGCGAGTACTTGGAGTACATGTTCCTGTTGTTGCTTGCTTCATCTAACTCGAGGGCCGCTTGGCAGGTTGAAAAGGTTCACTAAGAGAATCATCCTATTGGTTCTCTAGCTGACAATATTAGTGACTGCGCGAACTTGCTACCAAGCCATGGCGGCGACACTCCCCAAGAGTATGGAAGGGTGTGAGTCTAGGGTACTTGTCTTGTAGCTGGAGGTCTCCAACGACATGTAAGTGTACACTACAGTACCTCGCGTGCTCATCTGGAATTTTGGGCGCAGGCTCTGTTGGAAAAAAGCGTGGGGATCAAATTGGTGGATGTGTTGTGGGGAAGAATGCAAGATGGCCGACTTCTAGAAGCAACACAACATTTTTTCGCTGCTTCTATTCTGGCCCATAGTAATTTTGCAGGCTGGGATACCGATGCCGGCGTCAAACATTCTTGCACTCAAACGTTTGATCTTGACGCTTTCCACACTTGATGCTTCGGATCATCTTGACGGTGCAAAATCCTTGTACGGGGCATTACAAATTTCTCTGTTGTCATCTCCCAGTGTGTAAAGATAGGTAGCTCTGGGGAAAGACGTGGTGGTTGCCTCTGCTCGTGAGGTGCCGACTGCGTGCCAACACTTCCCGAACTCTCGGAGCTTACAGTCAGTTCCAACTCTCTACTGTGTACACTATGGACATGGACATCGTGGGATTTTGGGAACGAAACCCGGGGCTTCGGCTGGCGGCTCCAGGGCAGCCAACCACTGGAGGACAGGCACGTTGGCAAACTGGGCATCAAGCAACCTGCCCGCCGCCCTGGAATCAGACATGGCTACCTGCCAAGCGTCAATCAGCGGGGTGATCCATGAAACAAGCCCCAAACACGCGGAATTCTGTCGAACTCGGCAATCCATGCTCCCTCCCGAGCGGGAATCGGAACCAAGCAAAATACATGCCCTGGACGGGCCGGCATGGCGGAGCCTGGAGCTTGAGGACATGTTGGTCTCACGATTTGATGCCCTATGCTTGCAGTGCGCCCGGAAAGGGGTTTTGGTGTTGTTGGTGTACAGACTCTAGAATGCTCACGGCGGGACAGGATCGGACGTGCCGGAGTGCTGTCGGTGACGGGGCCCAGTGGTTTAGGAAGCTGATAAAGTGGATGGATCATGGCGAGACGATGGGGATGATCATCATCTGTCGTCGAAACGTTAGAGACCCGCAACGTCACAGGTAACCTGTTCGATCCAGCGGCCATGCCGTGCTATTTTTTTCTAAATTTTTTTTTCCAATGTTTTGTAATGTTTCAATGATGAGGATTGATGGTGCGTCGCATGAACCTCATCTGGAAGAGATTGCAGCCTTGTAACACGGGCAATAACCACCATGAGAGGGTGGGCCAGCGGCAAGAAAGAGAGCAAAAAATCTTATGCAACGAATTCAAAGTGCAAAAGCACGATCGGACCAGCTGACCAAGGGAAAGGGGGGGAGTGGGGGATGGAAGGAGGTACCTTCTTACGCTACTGTACTATGGTTTGGAGCGAAGGTAAAAAACTCCCCTGCATCAAGTACTTTTCTGCACAGACAATATGCGTATTGTACTTACCCCACCTCATCAAACTTGCCCATCATATGTACACACCAACACGAAGTACCCGACTGCGTAGTGCGTACATACCCGCGCTGATGGATACGCTGCTGGCGTGGAGGTCCAGTGCTTGCAGGACAACTGGGGTACGCTTTGGAAAATCCCTCCACGTTGTTACCGTAGCGTGGGGGGCAGCATTTGCGAGCAGGGCGAGATTCGGTCGACGAAAGTTGGGGGTTCACGCATAAGCGAGAGCCGATGACATTGGCCAGTGGACTCTGTTTCACGGCCATTTGGAAATGGTGACACAGGGCAAAACGAATTGCCTGGCCTCAAGAAAAAGGGGGGGAAACGTCATGATGGTGTGCGTCAATGTTAAAAAGTCGAACGTCGTTGTCCACTTGAATTCACTTAATGTTGACCTTCGTGTGGTTTTCCAAAGACAACTTGTGTGGGAATGACTTATTGGAGGCGGGGACCTTGGTGGTGATCATACATTCGCATAATACCTCATCATGGACTTTTTTATGGTGGTTTTCCCTTTGGGGGTTCTGATCCTACGCAGTAGGTGGCTTGTTGTGGCTCATGTTTAAGGTCGGGGAACATGCCCAGAAATTCCGTCCCTTGCGCAAACATGGGATACGGGTAGGAACCGTCTGAAATGTATCAAACGAACCCGGCAGCTCCGGTTACATCATGGCTCGGCGGCGGACCAATCGTTTTCTCATTTACTTTTGCCGACCTCTGGCTTCGTTCAGAGCTTCCTTTTTCTCTGTTTGCTGAGTTGCCTCTCCGACTTCACCGAACAAATGCCACTGCAGCACGAGAAAAAAGGAAAATCGAACCATCAAGGTCCATTCGGAATCACACTTCACCATCCATCAAACAACAATGCGCAGTCACCATGAACAGCGGTCAGTGGTTGGCAAAGTGCAGCAGGAGAAACGGCTTCAACGATCCGTATCCCAGATACTATGAATATCCCTTGGTGCTATTTCTCTTCGCCCTCGTGACGTGACAATGATTTACCGCATCCCTGTCCACACTGCTTAATTTTGATGACGGCCCCAAAACAAGGCTGTGGAACTCGTCTGGTTTTCTCTTACTTTGGACTCCGCCTTCAGCTTCAACAAAGACCGGAAGGCACTCGGGGCCCGGTGCGCTTCCGTCCTTGTGTATCTTACCCCTGAGGGTCATTTCAAAAGTCTAACAACGTACCGCAAGGGTCTTGATCTGTCACCAAAAGGGAACAGAATAAAGTATTCGATATGCCCCTCAAATTTTAGCGCTGCTAACTTTGCTAGAGCGGATTTCCGTCAAACTCTACTCGGGATCATGATCCACTTGGGTTTCAGTGTACATGCAGTGTAGCCAAGAGTGGCGCCCGACTCCGAGCAGCTTCCCAAGATCCAGGCTGCTGCTAGTGAACAGCTAGTGAAAAGCAGGATGCCCGGAAGCCCATGTTAGTCTCCCCGACAGGAGCAAACAACGGCCACGAGTGCTGGAGATGGCATCGAGCCAACAAGTCAGTATCTACACCGCGGCTATCTCTTTTGTTGACAAGAATCTGGCCCCGCCTTGTTCAAGGTTTCGAAACTGGGCATAACAGATGCTCTCCACATTGTATTGGCCGTTGACTACTTTTGTGCCGCGGAGCTGGAAACCCGAAAGCGATCTCTCTCCCGGTCAATGTACTATGTATGTAGTAGCATTGGCCAGACTGGGGTGCCGTGCTCGCTAGGTAGCAACTACGCTCATAGGCTTCCGTTTTTGTGTCCCGATACTGATCAGTGTTTGAAGCATGCTGGCGATTTTGGAATTTCACTGTTGCGAGCCTCAAAAAAACCGCCGACAGTACCACGCTGCACAAGTAACACAAACACATGCCAAGATGAACGCAATGTTTTCCCAAGCAGTCATGCGGGGGACGAAGGATTGGCTGAAAATGCCTTGGATTTTCACTCTCCACTCATGGTAGCATTTTGACCCTAAGAGTTAGTGCCCGAGATCTGGACATGTCTGAAGATGATGCGGTTGCTCAATGGTCACGCGGCTTTTTGGTCTGGAGCCGCTTGCTACACTGCGCCGTAGTGCAGGAGTGTGCAACGATAGAGGAGCACGTGGGGTTGTCAGTGTTACTAACCAAGCAGTAGACTCACCTCCCTTGTAAGATTCACTCAACACAGGCTCAACTATGGCGTCGTTCGTGATATCGGATAGCCATGGACGTACAGCGTGCCCGCTACAGAGACTCAGCACTGATGCCTTGCTCACCACATTTTCTCAAGAGGCACAGATGTAACCCGATGCTTAAAGACAGCAATTTCAGCAGCATCAGAGAGCAAGTTCTGAAATTTGCCGCGTAGCGAGTTTCGCGTAATTTGCCCTTTTCGATATCTCCTGCTTGCCAGCCGCCTATATCACGATCTCCCAACTGTGGACGTCGCGGCGACTCGCGAACACTGGAAAAGACAGCTCATGCTTCTCAAAGCGTATGAGGATGGTCGCGCTAAGGTTTTCGAGTTTTCAGCAGTCCAGCCGCGAGCTTAAACGTTGAGCCCGGGGCCGGGCGCCGGGTGGGAACTGTTGTTTCTGCAGACATGGGATTGGATGGTGATACCCCCTCTGCAGAGCTGAAGACACACACCTAGCCTTCATCAAGATCGGACACTCTCGGCGGCTGATGTGAGGCTCGACGGAAGCCTGTCCGGAAGAAATTGTTGGAATTTTTCCCCAAAAAGCACGACATTGAAGGTTTCCGCAGTTTCAGGCAAAGCCCAGCGACCCGTCCCGTTCCGGAATTCCGCTTGTAAGCTGTAAGTAACACTTTGTACCTGACGTGGGTTTTTTTGGTCTTGTCACGCCGCTGCCGAGAGGATAAGACTGCGTTTGAAGGCACAGAAGATCCTTCCTCTCCGAGACCCTCTTCAGTGATGCGAGAACGGTGATCGACGTTGAGGTTTTCCACTTCCTTCGAAACATCTGCCCATCTGCCCCTCCAGTCCCGCAGAATTTTTCTTGGGAGTCACGGAATGTTGCCGTGTTGTACTCACACGCTAAATTTTTTGTAGTGCAGTGTACAGCCTGCGTGGGGGTCATCGTTTCTTGAGGTTCTTTGGGATCCCGCCCTTGCTGACGCTGTGGGACTTCAGGTTGCATCTGAAGCTCTATAAAATCCAATCCCAATCCAACATCAACTGGGCAAGAGGATGGGTTGTTGGCTCGTTGCCTCCGTCTAGTTCGGAGCGCCGCAGACGGTCGCGGAGTGATCCGGCACGTCATGTCCCAGGTTGTGTCAGTTGTCAGCATATGCCCTGTGGCTGGTGAAGAAGTGAAAGTACGGAAGCACAGAAGAGGCTGGAACCTGATGTTCTCACTCGCTGCTTCGGCTCTCTTTACCCCGCTCTAACAGAAAGTCAGTTGCCTACTTGCACTAGTCGCACAGTGTGGGGGAGAGACGGCCAGCCAGTTGGAAAGTCGGCTCGTAACGGTTCAGGCAAGTGCGCAGGGATGTTTATCGGGCGCTCTATCGAACGATAACGAAGAGAGGCTTGTTTGTAGACGGAAGGTGCTTAACACTGTTGGAGAAGCCGTGACTTGCATTGGCTCAACTGGAGAGATTGGGTTCGTCTCGTCTTATTTGCTTGGTTGCTTAGCTGGCCTCAAGTCAGATGCGCTTCTCTCAACCCCTCAGATCTCAAAGTTTGAGATTATCGTCGATTTTGGCCCAGCCAGCCCGACGTGCATCTGCCTTTCCCAGGAATAGACTCACCACCACCGCTACAGGCTACGGTAACTCTATTCCTCAGCTGTGCCTGAATCGCAACTTCAGTCTCAGTGTCAGTCTCCGCAGTTCCCTCACTATGGACGCTCAAGAACTCTCGCAGTACCTGGCGGATGCCCCGCCTTCGGTCGTCAGGCTCGAGGTCGAGAAGCATTTTGACGCCCTGACGGACAAGCAGAAGCGCTATGCTCACTTTATCAGCAAGTAAGTGCAGATAGCGCCAATTGCACACTACATGCAGCTTTAATGTGGACTCCTGGGAGTTGGCGTGTTTACAAACCCCCTTTTTACCCTCTCGAATCCCTACACCCTCCACATCATCACCATCGTCACCCGCCGTTTCTCGCTAACACGAGTCTACCTGAACTTAGGGCTTCCTTTGCTGGTAACCGTATCGTGCTGCGCCAGGTCTCCCCCGAGTCTGAGTCCATCTATGATTTCATCATTGCTCTGCACAAGGCCTCTGGAGGCGACTGGAAGGCTCTGGCTGAGAAGGCCGGCGTTGATGAGGCCGGCTTGAACGCCTTCCTCCAGTATGCTGCACAATTTCTCGGCAACAGCGGAAACTATAAGAGCTTTGGTGACTCCAAGTTTATCCCCCGCTGCGATGAGAATGTCTTTGCTTCCCTGGCTTCCACTTCTCCCGAGGCCGAGAAGCATTACAAGGCCACCAACGGTGCTATCTTCTCGACTGACAAGCCCGGCCTTCTGCACCTTGGCTTTACGGATCAAGGTCACCTGACCACTTACTACCCCGACTCTCCTGATATCACCAAGGATGAGATCGATGCTGTTGCTAAGTGGATGCAGAAAGCCGGCTTGCTTCCTGAAAACACCAGGTTGCGCAAGACCAAGGACGGGATCTTTGAGCTTCTGATTGCTTCTGCCGTTACTTCCATCCCCAGCGAGGGTGGTGACATTGGCAAGGATTCCGAGTACAAGATCACCGAGGGCCCTCTTGAGGGTAAGACCATCAAGTTAGTTTATGGCGACTATGCGGCCGAGATGAAGGCTATTACCGAGTACACCAAGAAGGCGGCCGAGAACGCGGAGAACGAGACTCAACAAAAGATGCATACCGCTTATGCCAAGTCCTTCGAGGAGGGCTCTCTTGAAGCCTTCAAGGACTCCCAGAGATACTGGATCCGCGATCAAGGCCCATGGTTGAGTGCAACATCGGCTTCATCGAGACCTACCGCGACCCGGCTGGTGTTCGTGGTGAGTGGGAGGGCTTCGCAGCAGTTGTTAACCAGGAAAGGACACGTGCTTTCGGAGAGCTGGTTAGGTCTGCACCTAGTTTGATCCCTCTGCTGCCGTGGTCCAAGGAGTTCGAGAAGGACAAGTTCCTCTCTCCTGATTTTACCTCTCTTGAGGTTTTGACCTTCTGCGGTATGTAACACAATGCGAAACGGGGCGTAATGATGAACTGAAGCACTAAACAATCGGAACAGGGTCTGGTATCCCTGCTGGTATCAACATGTATGTGTACACGGGAGATTTAAAGCCTCAGAGTGGTACTAACACGGTTGTAGCCCCAACTACGACGATATCAGGCAACAGGAAGGCTTCAAGAACGTCAGTTTGGGTAAGTTCTGGGATTTGCCTTAATCAGGAGAACCGCGTTGTCTGACCAAATTCCAGGTAACGTCTTGAGCGCCAAGGCTCCTGATGAGAAGATTCCCTTCATTGCCGATAGTGATCTCGAGGTTTACAAGAAGTATCGTGATGCCGCCTTTGAGGTCCAGGTCGGACTTCATGAGCTTACTGGTATGGCAGTATCTGTCCCTTCACCGCTGAGGGTTTGACGACTGACAGAGAGTTAGGTCACGGCTGTGGAAAGCTTCTGCAGGAGACCTCTCCTGGAGAGTACAACTTCGACCACACTAACCCACCCATTAGCCCCGTGACCGGCAAGCCCGTGACGACCTGGTACAAGCCCGGTCAGACATGGGGTTCCGTATTCGGTGGCCTTGCTGGCGCTTACGAAGAATGCCGTGCTGAGCTTGTTGCGATGCACTTGAGCTGCGAATTCCAGGCTCTCAAGATTTTCGGCTTCGGTGACGGAACTGTTGATATGGATGGCGAGGCTGGTGATGTTCTATATGCATCCTACCTTAGCATGGCACGGGCTGGTCTCACTTCGGTCGAGTTCTGGGATCCCAAGAGCCAGAAGTGGGGACAGCCTCATTGCCAGGCTCGCTTTGCCATTCTCAAGTCTTTTCTTCAGGCAGAGGATGACTTCTGCAAGCTTGAGTATGAGAAGGAGGATCTATCCGACTTGAAGATCAAGCTTGATCGCTCCAAGATTCTGACCAGCGGTAGAAAGGGTAAGTCAGCTCCCGTTGGTGGTGAGATAAAGGACGTTATCGGCTAACTATTAGCGCAGCTGTGGGAGATTTCCTCCAGAAGATCCACATCTACAAGTCAACCGCTGATGTCGAGAATGGTACCAAGTTCTTCACCGATATGTCCGGTGTCGGCTTGGAATACTGGGGAACCAAGGTCCGCGATGTCGTCCTTAAGAACAAGCAGCCCAGAAAGGTGTTCGTCCAGGCCAACACTTATCTGGACGAGGCTACTGGCAAGGTTAGTCTCAAGCACTATGATGCCACGCCCGAGGGTATCATCCAGAGCTGGGCGGATAGGGAATAGCTGTATGGATTTGTGGATAAGGTCAAGGCTCTATTGTGATTGAGCAAATGCAATTGGAGCCATTCACGAGACATCCATAACAAATGGTAAGCTACCAGCCTTGTACGTCGATTGAAACACCATTCGCAAAAACTTTAAGTCGTATTCCTTGACACGGCTCACTTGACAAGCCTTGACATACAGCTGAAAGAACTTGAAATGCCGCCCTTCACGCTACCAAACCCCCCTTCTTTTCCCGCTCCTTCGCAACCCATTCCAGAAACAGTGTCACATCCTTAGCTATCTGTCCCGGTACCGCCATGGTCTGCACCCATCCAGGAAGCGAGCCTCGGGCGTCCGATGCCGTTGCCATGAGCCATTCAATCTGTGCCTGGCTTTCGTTCTCTGTTGTTGGCAACTTCCTGATTCGCTCGACACTGACATATGACCCCTTTATGGAATCTTTTCGAAACGGATCCTCTTCCTTGTTGCTGCTTTTCCCCTTGATGGGACTTGCCGCAGTAGTAGTAAAGTTCTCAATGTCTGACATCGGAATGCTGATGACCAGAATCTCATCACAGTCTGCAGCAGCACCTCCAGCTTCCCGAGGGAGCAGCGAACAGGTAACCTGCAACACTGTAAACACCCGGTCCTTGAGTAATGGCTTAATCCCAATCTTGTGCCTCGCCTCCACCAGTTTCATTGTAGGATTTCCGTACCTATCCCCGTGCTCATCATCAAGTAGTAGACCAGCAACATCGTAGTCCCGCAACACTCTCGTCCCCACGATGCTCGGGGTAAACGCCTCCTCGCACTCGACGTGCTTGTCCTTGAAGCAAGTGACAAACTCGCCCCAGCTAGCTGACCCGTCTCCGGGGACATTTGAGTCTCGGTGCACGCTGCGCCGACAGGCCCATGTCTCGGGATCATCCGTATTGCTGGTGGCAAGGCCGGCCGAGCGCTCGATGGCGCGCAGCTCGGGTGCGGAGAGGGTGCGTTCGTAGAGAGACACTACTGTGTTGCCATTGTCGTCTACCTTTGATGACTTTGTTTTCAAAGGTTTCCACTCGCTTCGCGCGGTGCCAAGGCTGGTAGTAGGTTGAGGTCTGTTGGAAGGTTTAGGCGCCACGGAATCGATGAAGGGGACTGACTCCCTCAAGAGGGCCGTCAGAAAAGGAATCAACTCGCGCGGTGAAGTGCCTGGGGGTGGGAGATGAGCGGCTGTTATGCCACGAAGGCGGAGGAAAGGGGCGCCTAGTTCTGCGGCGGTCACCATGACCAGGTCGGAGCCGGCTAAAGTACGTCCATCGAAACTGGGACTGATCAAGTTGGTGTGTGAATCCGGCTCTCGTGAGTTTCTGGCGTCCATTTCTTCGGATGGAACCAATACCTTGGACCGGTAGGCGGGGCCGCCGGTGAAGAAGGGGTAGGGCATGCCTGCGATCGACATTGTTGCTAATTATCGATGGAGATTCTTTATGAATTTGTGAAGGTGGGTTGGGTGTGATGGGTATAAGTTGGTATCAATTACAAGTTTCCCTACCGGACGGAATGGGGGTGGATCGCGACTTATATATGCTTTGTTATTCCCCTAATCTTGGCACGGTTGCCCGTTTGGGTACTGCCGTTTCGTGGTTGGTACCGGAACGGGAAGCGAGAAGGTTCGGGGCCGTGCCGCAGCGCCGTGGTGGCGGCCCAAGTCCGGGAATAAATCGGCACTCTTGCGCTCTTCTCCAACACAATCCTCTGCTCAGCCCGGGACACGTGCCGGACTTGAACCCACAATAATGTCAGAGGCGTCTATCTGCGTGGCTGTTGCTTGATCACGAACCGCTGATCATTAGCTGTTTCGAGCATTTACTGTTTCCAAGCCACGCTTGCTGTGACAATGTTCCTTCCTTCCAGGTTTAGTTGCAGCAAGCAGTGCCGATACTTAGGCAGCAGGATAAAGTTCGAGTTCACGGTGTGAACCGCTTCGCTTGACTCGTCGACATTGTATGGATATCGTATTGTGCGTACGTAAGAATGACGAGTGTCCAGAGAATATCTGAGTCTCCAGAGATTATAGAGAGCCGACCTAACCGATCAAAAAGGTTGATTGATTTCAATGATAACAATGAATTGGCACATGCGAATGCTAAAGCTACCACATTGAGAATAGTCTCGATGAGTTGGTTCTTGATGATCAAAGAGCGAGTGAAAGTACCTTGCATCGAGGGTTCAGACACAGCCGACGACACGAAACAAATGCTCATCATTGGAGTTCCCAAACAAGTGGCTATCATGGCGTCACTCTTATATATCCTATACGAGCATGGACCATTGATGTTAATAGGTAATCGTTCTTTCGATCAGCGTTTGTACGTTATCTTGCTGGTCAACCCTATCTAGAGGTACCTACCGTACTATCCACAGAGCTGGATATAGTGTACCTACCCCAGTTTCCCAACATCTTCAAAACACAACTTTCCCATATTGATATCCCAAACATCCAGTTTTGAATCTATTTATTGATTCCACCTTTCCATGCTAGTTTTACTCTTCCATCCTATCCACTTAACCCAGACTCTTTCCTCTCCTCGCTTCCCATTCCCCGCCCTAAGCAGCTTCCTCCCCTTGATTTATCATAGCTACAGCCGTCTAAAAGTACGAGTCCCACCCCCATATTGACTACTTATATGTATATGCATAAACAACCACAGCAGCTGCAACCATCTCCTCGGCCTTCTTCCCCTCGTTACTCGAGCATGTGTTGTCGGCTATCTTGCTGACCTCTCCATTGTCAGAGCTGGTGCTGCCACAGTCGCCACAGCCTTTTGCCTTTGCGCATGTCAACATTCTCGATAGTGGAGGAGACCTCGGTGCAACAGTCGGAACATTCGTACTTGGGTTTTGGTTGGCCACACATTTTGAGGATTGTATGGACTGCAGATATTGGGTTGTCTGTTGTGAAGGTTGATGTTTCTCAATGGGTGGGTTTACGTTGCTGATGAATGCTGTCGATGATACTTCCGAAAATACCACACCACTTATCTCGGTCGATTTTATATCTCTTTCGCAAATTGGAGGACGCCGGAAGCTGGTTACATCTCAGCACGATGGGCAACATGCGTAAGGTATCACGACTGTCTAATACGTCCACGTCGTTTAGAACGGCGTCAAACTACAGAGGCTTTGTGCCCACAGTACTATCAAACAGGGCTATGAAGTCGTGATCTGGGTGAAATCCCTATGTGACTGTCAAAATCCATACAATGAAGAAGAACTTGATCATGTAACGAACTACTATGTAGTATCCGAGTGTCAAGCACCACATCAATAGTAATACGGTCTCAGCAATATGTTTTCAGCAAGAGTTCGAAGACGATGCCACCGAAGAGAACAACAATCCTTGACAAATAGGGGAGAAATGATTGATTGTTTTGGGGTATCTTTCCTCTCAACTTCTCCCACTCACTGACTTCCATCCCATTCCTCCTTTGTCACCGCGACGCTACACCTTACGCCCTGCGCAAGATGCAAGCAAGCAGGTCCCATCATGGGGAATCCTCCACGGGATTGTAGTCAGCAGTGTACAAGGGATGCCACGTCCTCCTCCACTCCACTCATTGCCTCTGTGCTCGTTGTAAGTTTTACCACCAGCCCAGCTAAATTTGTCTTGAACCGAAGAAAAACCTCATGACAGCCTCCTAGATAATCCAGTGTTAAAAGCCCTTGAGTAGGGCAACGCCAAAAGAGCGAAACGAAGGAGAAGAAGAAAAAGAAGAAGAGGAAGAAGAAAACAAGAAAAGAAAAAAAAAAAGCAAACGAAACGGAACTTTTCCACGCCGCTTTGTAGCCCATTCGCCAATTGCGCCTTGCTCAAGTGAGCCGAAGAGTTTAGCACCTGTCAACCCACATCTGACCTGAGTACACCATGCAAAGGACAGGCCCGATTAGAATCACTAAAACGCCGGGAACACCGGAGCTAGAGAAGATGTGATCCTGTTTTCGTGGTCGCCTTCTCAATGGCTCCCCTCATCACCAATCTCAGCAGACTCATCTCTGAATACTGTAGGATCTGCTGATCCTTCTTTCAATGGGAAATCAAAGTCAGCGGGCAGCGGCAGTTGGCTAGTGTAGATGTCTACCACTCGGCCATCGACGACATCCTTCTGGTGCGTCTTCATGTGACGACGGAGCTGATCCTGGCGGTGAAAGTTGCGACAGCAACCGCGCACATTGCAATTGAAACGACCCTTGACCTCGTGGGTACGCTTGTGCTTGGACAAGTTTGAAGATTCGCTGAACTTCTTGCCGCAGATGGGGCATTGGAGCGGCTTCTCGCCTGAATGGACGCGCATGTGCATTGCTGAACAGAATGCTGGTCAGAATGATGGGTAGGCAAGATGGACTGCTCTTGTGGATAAACTTACTGAGGGCACTAGGATATCTGAAGGTCTTGAAGCAGATGTTGCATTCCAGCGGCTTTTGATCAGAGTGGATGTACATGTGCTGAGTCAAAGCCTGCTTTGCCGAGAATCCTTTGTGGCAGATCTTGCAGACATGCGGTTTATCTGTACTCGTTAGACATGATCGTGAATAGCAAGGCGCATAACCACTTACGACCAATATGCGTTTGCATATGCCTCTCGATCTTGCTCCTCTGTGGGAAGCCATGCACGCCAGGGTGGCTTCGGGGACAGTCGTCCCAGGCGCAGAGAAAACCATAATTCCCCTTGGATGCATGCTTGATATGTACATTCGAAACGTGGTCAAAGAGATCCCCTGCCTCTGTGAAAGTCTGGGCACAAAGCTTACCATTGTCCTCCCGCCATAGGCACTTGTGTTCGTCATTATCTCCATCCATATTATCACTGTAGCTGGTTTCCGACGTATCTGCGGATGAGCTGCGTGTATGGGAGGGTGATTGAGCCCGCGTCTTTGCCTCCGACACCGGTGTTAGCGGAGAAGGCGTGTTCATGGATGCTCCCGAATCAGATGTGTCGAGAGGAGTGGCTGGAGATGAGGATAAGGCCTCGGTTGCTGTCAATGTTCTGCTACTCCGCACACCTCCAGAGCCAGGGATCAAGTTAGGTAAAGCGAGCTGGCCGTTACTGTTGTTGCTTTTGCTGAGCTCGGTATTCGTGAAATATGGCCTATGTTGTGTGTTGAAGTGCCTGATATACGCCTCGGGATCACTCGCCTCGAACCCACATTGCTGCAAGGCTTGACTTGCCTGAAAATTGCTAGCCACAGAGCTGTACTGACCAAACTGGGCGGCGTTGAAAGACACAGGGATATGGCAGTTGGGATAATTTTGGGGATCGTCTAGCAGACAGGGCCGGGTGCAGTTTGACGACTCTCCATCTCCGTGAGCTGACAACAGATGACTCGTGATATTACCTAACGGGTTCGGAAGCCAGCTTGGAGACAGCAGAGATGTCTGCTGGGTATTTCGAGAAAGACTTTGATTCATGCCGTTTATGACTTGGTTCACTAAACCAGCGCGGACGAGTTAACACCGACAGACAAGAGGAAAGCGGAAAATGATGGCGGCTTACTATTCTGGTTAAGACCATTGAGGCTATTTAAGTGATTGGGGTTGTTCATGCCATTCATGTTGTTAATGTTGCTCATGCCACCCATGCCGTTCATGTTACCCATGCTGCCGATGTCGTTCATATGGTTCATGTTACCCATATTCGCCATACTGCCCATGCCACACATACTGTTCATGCCGCCCATGCTGCTAAAGTTGAAGCCCTGAGTGAGCATGTCAGACCCATGATTAATGGATAAGAGCGCGGCGGCGCCGTCGACAAGATCGGAGGGGAAAGCCATGGAACGTTCGGGGCAGCTTTGGTCCACGCAGACGTCCTCGCCGTTGGCACACGCAATGTTAGTGCATTTGCCAGTCATGGCACACTCGCTATCGCAGCAACTGTCCTCGGCATTAGACTGGCAATCCTCTCCGCACTCTTGCATTGATTGCTGACTCTGATGATCCTGCCATTGAGACCAGGCACCGAATTGCTGCATGGGCATGAAATCGTTTGATGGTAGGTTGTGGGCGAATAGGTCGACATGAGGAGTATCAAGCAAAGCATCCTGGCCATTTACGTATCGCCGTGACCAGTGGCCGAGTGAATTGGCTGCAAGTCCACGGTGGTTCGGGAATTGAGAGCCACCCTGATAGAGGCCAAGGACTTCGCAGTGATCAACACATAGATCATCGTGGGATTCGTAGCCGACGGTGGTGTTTGTGGGTATGCGAGAGCCATCGTTTGCCGTTGAAGGAGATACCTGGGGTGTCGCACTGGAGGAGAGCGGTGTGTGTCGTTGACGGGAAGAGTCCATCAAGTACTGAAAACGGAGGTCGAGAGAACCGTGATGGCCATGGTTGTGGCTCTGGGTCTGGCTCTGACTCTGGCTGTGATTTGCAGGCCGGTGGCCGAAGTGGCCGTCCATGTCGCTCCGGCAATCGTGATGGTCAGGGCGCATAGCAGCGTGCTTCGGAATTTGGTAAAGTCAGGGGAGTCCGGGAAACGTCATCGATATCAGAATCAGAGTATTGAAGAGACTGTCGCTCCGGGGGTATCTCGCACCAATGTTTGGTGTCTTTCCACCTCGTCGCCCAGAACAAGAAAAAAAAAAAAAAAAAAAAACAGCAAGGCGACGTGATGGGGGTGTGAAACTGAAGGCAGTTGGGAAATCAAATACTGTACGGCAAGATAATCCGACCGTGTTGGTAGTAGCGAGGAGGGGACTGGCTAGCGGCTACCGTATGGGGTTCTGGTATGGAGACCTAAGAGATCTGAGTGAACGAGAGCGGCTCCGGTCCGGATGGGCGAAAGCTTGGTCAGCCCCGAATCTTAGCGGCGAGCACGGCGATCCGACGGAGGAAGAATGGGTTTTTGTGGACGAGCGCCGGAGAGAATTGAGCGGAAGCAGTGCCGGGCTCGCCAGTCTGGATTCTTGGGCCGAGTCAGACGGGTGACGGTGGTCTGAGTGTCGAGGGAGAACAGTTGGATGGAAGGTGGCAGTAGATTGAAATGTTAGGCAAGCTGCTCGTGGGTGAGAACCTTGATGGCCTTGGGTCTCTGGGCCCTGCTTCTGGCTGGGGCAACCGGCGAGGGGTGCGTGCGTCTTGACGTCCTCTGGGTTTTTCTGGGGTCGACCTTAGGTAAGGTACCTAGGGTTCAGGTTTGGTGCGTAGGGCGGCAGTTGAGCTTGGACGCGAACTGAGCATGAGGGCACCATCAAGGTACCGTAGACTCGTAGTGAGGGGAGTCGAGTTGCGAATGGTGGAACAATATAGAAGGCGCGACCTGTGATGCTCAATTGCTGTTGTCCAGGGCAGGTACGCTTTTTTTGCTGCATCAATTTTTTTTCTCGCGCTGGGAGCGGAGTTCGGCCCAGAAAAATGCTGTCACCGACGTGGGGCTCTCTTCTCGACCTTCCTCCGGCTACCAAAGTGCGCACCCTGCCCTTGCCTTTCGCACTCACCATCCTGCATCCTCGCTGACTGGCTGCTTCCATTTGCCAAGGCAGTGTTCGACAGCGCGGTCTCGCGGCTAGAGGCACCCAGGAACCGCACTGCAGAATATTGGCAAACGGTTTCATCCTTCCAACCCATCTCTTGCGCGGATGATGCACCAACCAAAGGAGAGGAGACCAACATGTTTCTACGGGCGGGCTGCTATGGTGCTCACCAGGGCAGTACCGCAGCCCTTGTCTCGAAGATGCACCTAAAAGACTACCAGGGGGGCAGCATGCAGTAGACTGTTATGGTAGTGTGGTGATGCCGAGTGTCTACATGGAAACTCTTTGCCCAATGGAAACCTGAACGGGTATCCGAGATCATCAAATCATCCCATGTCGGATTCAAATGCCAGGCAGAATGCCTTCGCGGCTCAGCCCGTCATGCGAAACGTTGGTAAGTAGTGGAGGTGTCCATACCTTACCATTCTGACCTTCCACTTTGCAATGGGAAAGCGGGGGCCCACCAAGTGAAGTGGGGGAACCAATGTCTGTGCGCAAAAGGGCCCTTGAAAACTCGCAACGGATTGAATCTTGGCGGCCCTTTGCTCGTCAGGTCAATAAGATCGACTGTCACTTCGAGTATTCTACCGCTTAAGTCTCGCTCGATTCGATTTTGTTCAGACGTATACAAGGCCGGGACCATCTGACTGTCAGAAGCAAGATTTGACAGGGGCTTTGGCCAATCTGTTAGTGAGCTGATGCGGGCCATCGCCAAATTCCATAATCACGGTCTGTCCCAGCATCGAAGTTCGAAACGTCCTTCTTTCACTTTCTTTACGGCGTAGTGAAATGATCGAGGGCCTACCACTATCTTATCATCCCTATATCATCATCCCGGCCAAGCATGTGAGCCTTGCCATCACTTCTCTCTAGCTTCGTCAGCTCCTACATCAAATCGCTGCGGCATCGATACCGATCACTTTCACTGCCCCTACGACTTGACCTTTTATAGGCCAAATTGCCGGCTGCAGCTTAAGCTACAGCAACAGGTTGTTTTCTTACAAACTATAATTGTACAGCCCTCCATATCATCACTCAGGGACAGACAACTTTGCCGAGATATGGCAAAAGGTTGTTATGTTGCTCAAGGTACTGATCGGCCCTTGAGAGTTTCGATTGTGGCTGGCCAGGTTATTTGATCCCATTCTTGGCTCAGGGCCGTGTGACGCTCGGAATACTAAGGCAATAAGACCACCAAGACCGCTATCGAAGAGCCAACCTCGACCGTCCGTTGCCCGCATTTCACTCGTTCACTTCCATGATTCACCCATTCGCCACGATTTCAAAAGAATTACATGATCCATCCAGTTACTTGAAATCTTCCGCTGGACACAAGAAGCAATTGCCCATAGTGAGAGCTGAAAGTGATCAACTTCAATTCCCGCAATTCCGCCCCGCAAACCCTAAACGAACAGCTGTCTAGTGCAATCCTGCACTGAACTGAAGGACATCACTATCATTAAGATCAAGATAAAGAAGAGATGGGAAGTTGTTTCAGCAAGGGATCCGGCTCCGGAAGTGGCAGCGGCGGGAACTTCCGAGGCGAAGGCCACGTTTTAGGTGGCGGCGGCAGTAACCCGGCGGCGGTGGCGGCGCGTCCGGCACCGGCATCATCAACGACCGGCGGCGGCGGTTACGGAACCGTCAACGCACCCGCTTCTTCTGTTCCACCAAATGTGACAACAGGAAGGACAACCGGCGGTAGTGTCAGTGGCGGCAGGACTCTCGGGGGCGCATCAGCAGGACCGCGAGCAGGAGAAGGAGGAACAGAAGGCGGAAGCGATGACCCCAAGAGCAAAGCTGCGCAGGCTGCTATGGTACGTTCCGATTTCCGTCAAGTCCCCATCGATCCATCCCATTTTATTTCATCCTTCCTACCTAGTATCCAATCTCACCCCCTTCCGTTCGTCCGTCGTTCCTTGTCCTTCCATCTTCATCTTTGATTACATATAACAAAAGAAAATCAATCTACAAGTACACCACAAACGAGCCATGAAGAAGCTACAACCTACTCACTCACCACTTACCAATTCAATAACCCTATGCACATATTGACAAACAAATGAACAGGCTCGGTTTAATAGAGATCAAGGGTCAGGTGCCGACCTCTCCAAGAAGCTGCGAGCGCAAAAGGGCATGACGCGCGATGCGCTACTCAAAGAGGAAAGTGAGCGGGAAAGAGCGCGAAGGGCGGCTGATCAAGCGGCGGAGGCGAGGAGTTATAATTAAGGCGGTTCTTTGACGATGCGCGACTGATTTTGCGGAAGGGATAGCTGATTGGGAGTTTGGATCGCTTTGAAAGTGGGTGGTGCTTATAGTGGTTGATGATGGCTCACGAAGGGCACATTGATGTTACTGAGTGGCTTTGTTTTTCTGTTCCCCAAATTCGTCTGTATTTACTTTTTTTTTGGGCTGTTGCCCCAAGCATGAACAGCACACATTTCCCCCCATCCACCATACGCAAATTGTGATTATTGTGAGTAGAAAACTGGACGTATCAATCTATAATGCATTTATGAGCAACTACCTGATCGTAGATATACTATATCGCCAACCACCACCTCTTCGCACCTGTGTACGTACGTCACCCTAATTAGATGAAAACCCCATCAAGTGAAAAGCTGACCTTTACACTTGGAACACCCACTATTTTCCCCAGACTATCACGTAATCGTATACCTACCGCTAGCAGGAGCACGGCTCTCAGCATCCGCCGCCGCCATCGTGCCCTCTCTAAGCAGACGAGTAAGCTCCGACAGCGCGTTGCCAACGACAACTTCGGTATCACCCTCAATGAGAATGTACAGCTTTGGTTCTTGACCCGGACCTGGCTCCTTTCCAGGAGGGTAGTAGTTGCCTTTTGTGGTGATGGACGTTCCCGTGGCTTCGAGGATCTTGGCAACGTTGGTGCGGTTGGTGACAGCCCAACGAGCCTTCTGGGGGAAGTCGTTGATCTCGAGGGTTGCGTGGAACGCGCCCGCGTCGGGACCCTTGTTGTCAATGGGCTGACCAGGCCGGAGCTGACCGGCCCGGGCGAGACGTGCGTTGATCTCGCTGATGGCGGACGCCGCCTTGTCCAGAGCCCCTCCGCTCTTGCCGCTGCTTGCGTGATGCCCGGCCTTGACGGCACCCGCGGGGATGGCGTGCTTGTCATCGGTCTCCGCCTTGGAGGCATCGCGCGACACAATGGCAGATACAGCGGACTGGATGGCAACCTTGGTCTTGTCCTTCTTCTCGCCATCTTCTGCAGGAGCGTCTTCTTTGACATCGTCCTCTTCGCCTTCCGCCTTGTGGGTCTTGCGTTCACGCATGCGAGCGGCCTCACGGTCTTTATCGAGCTTCTCAAGACCTTTGCCGCCAAACCCACTGGCATCCTTGGCTTTGCCAGCCTTGACCTTCTCCTTCCATGCTTTGCGCATTTCATTCAGACGGTCTGGAACGGGCTGGCCACTCTGCTCCAACGCTTTGGCAATGCCAGATGCGCAATTCTCCTGCTCTTCGGTTATAAAGGTGACTGCCGTACCCGTGTTACCGGCGCGTCCAGTACGCCCAGCGCGGTGGACATAGTCTTCCAAGTGATTAGGGGCATCGTAGTTGATGACGAGCTTTAACTGCTTGACATCCAGGCCACGGGCCGCAATCGAGGTTGCAATGAGGATGGGGCACACACCCTTTTTGAAATCAGAGATGGTCGAGTTTCGGTCCTCTTGGTCTTTACCTCCATGGATAGACATGCAACCGTAGCCGCGCCGTAAGAGTTCGCGTAATAGATCGTCAGCCTTTTCTTGCCTCTCCACAAAGATCAAGGAACGGACATCGTCGTCGTCCGCATAAAGCTCTCCGAGGAGTTCTAGCAGACGGTTGAACTTCTTACCCTCGTCCATGACCTCAACGATCTGTGTGATCTCGGGTGCTACGACACTGCGCCCACCCACAGTAATCTCGACAGGGTCCCGCAGGACCTTCTTGGTTAACGCATCGATAATCCTGGGCATGGTTGCAGAAAAGAGGATGGTCTGGCGATCTGGGCGGACGTTGTTGAAGATTTTCATGACCTGGGGTTCAAAGCCCATGTCGAACATTCGATCAGCCTCGTCAAGGACTAGATAAGTAGCACGCTTGAGGTTTGTTACACGTCCTCCATTGGCCGCAAGAAGATCGATTAGACGACCTGGTGTGGCTACTATGATCTCAGCACCGCGCTTCAACTCGGCGATCTGGTCCTTGATGGCGTTTCCACCATAAGCAGCGACAACGCGAAGCTTGAGAGCCTTTGCAAACGGTTGCAAGTCTGAGTAAATTTGCGTACAGAGTTCTCTGGTCGGGGTCATGATAAGCGCAATGGCACCATCGTCACCGGTAACGGGGTCTTGATCTTTGACATGGCGGAGCATCGGCAGGGCAAAAGCCATTGTCTTACCAGATCCCGTCTTTGCAACGCCAATCACGTCACGCCCTGACATGATGACAGGCAGAGCTTGCATCTGAATCGGCGTAGGCTTTTCAAACCCAAGGCTCTCAATGGTATCGAGAATAGGACGGGTGAGGCCGCACTGAGACCACTTCTGAACGGGCTTGGGGATGTTCTTCCCGGACACTTTGATGCCATCAAGCTCCAATCGCAACTCAGCCAGTTCTCCTTCGCTCATGTGACTTAACTCATACGGCTCAACCCAGAAGTTCTTCCGGATAGGATTCAGGTCGAGCTTGCTGTAGTCGATCGTGGGGATATCCTTCTTCTTCTTTTTGGAAGCCATGGCGAGAATGGAAGTAGGGTCGGTCCCATCTGCCTCATAGCCGTAGTCATCATCACTGAAGTAGGCCTCGGGCGGAATATTGCCCTTCTTCTCGGTCTGCGTATCAGCTTTAGAGTGCGACTCCTCGCCAGAGGCTGTCTGCTCAAGTCCAGCCATGAAGGCATCGAGTGGGTCGACTTCGTCGTCTACATCCATCGCTGTCGGATTTTGCGCCACAGGCTCGGTTGCAACCTCCATATTGGGAGGGGCACTGTCGATTTCCATAGCCATGCTCTCTTTCTGAATTTGCTCCTCACGCCGCTCGCGCAGCAACCGTTGGGCTTCAGCGCGGTCCTCCTCGGTGCCGGCAAGGAGTACGTCGAAATCCTTCTCCGCGTCTTCCGCCACGTCATCGTCCGCGTATGGGATATCGTCAGCATTCTCGAGGGCCAGGTCAGGGAGTTTGACAAGCTTGCGCTTGATGATTTCTTCATCTCCCATGTCAATCTTCCGTTTAGTTGTCGTTTTGAGGGCATCGGCGGATTTGTTGAACCCGAATGTACTGATAGGCCTCCCAGTTTGCAGTAAGCCTGCTTTGCCCGATGCGACACCCTTCCCCTGGCCAGCTATACTCGCCGCCGCCGCCACCGGGGCACCTACTTTCACATCACCTAGCTTCACGTCGCCTAACCTTACCGGGGAACTGGCACGTGCTGGTTTAGCATTCCGCGCAATGGCTTTGGGATCAAACTTGCCGACATAGGGGGCAGGGCTTGGCGGGGACTCGGCGGCTGCCGGGCTCGCAGGCGCAGGACTGTTGGTACCACTGCCGACTACGGCGCCGCTGGCTCTCTGATCCATCTCCATGAAGAGTTTCCTAGTGAGCCCAGCGGTAACGTCTGCTTCCTTTGCCTCCTTGAGAGCGTGCTTTTGCTTCATCGCTTGCAGTTTTCGTAGTCGTTCAGCCTTTTTCTCCGCCTCTGTTTGCGGTTGGGTTGGTGTAGACTTAGCTGGCTACAGAATGCAGTTGCGTCAGTGAACGGTCCGGAAAAGGGGGTGCTTGTTTGTAGGGCCCTCCAAAACGTACCTCGTTTTCTTTGACTGTTGTGCTGCCTGGCTTCGGCTGGTCGCGTGCTCGAGCGTCATCACGACGATGTGAGGATGATTCAGCAGTGCCTTCACGACGCACTCGGGCCCGATCACGCGAATCGTCTCGCCGAGGGCGGTACTCTCGGTCCGGATCCCGACTTCGGTCCCTGCGCCGGTCTGGGGAACGAAGCCTGTCTAGGCCTCTATCGCGTGACCGACGGCGGTCACCATCACGACGTGAGCCGCGATAGTAGTCGTCATCTCGGCGGTCTATAGATCGATCCCTACGGCGATAAGAGTCGCGGTCCCTTCCATCTCGTCCACGGTCGCGATCCCGGTCGCGATATCGGCGCTGCATAAATATCACACGCGTCAGCCATTGGAGTTCTTGGGAGCAGCACGACACCGGAAGTCGGGGAAACGGTCGACTTACGTCTATGGGGCTGCGAGAACGGCGGCGGTGGTCGACAGGGCCATCGCGACGGTCGCGGTCACGGCGGTCGTCGTCTTTTCGTTTTCTCGCAGAGAGACTTCCTGCAGGAGATGGTGAGCGCGAGTCCCTGAGCCGAGCCATACTGCTGGTAGTAACGTTGGCTCAGCAATGTCACTGATGGTGAGAGGTACTTCGAGTCGCGTGGTATGCACAGTTAGCGTATCAGAGGGTCTTTGCGCACTCGGCTGCCCTCTGTCGTGTTCGATCCGGCCGATGGTATGAGCGTCAGTTCCAAGGTCGGAAAGGCGTTGTGCGGCGGTGCGGCCAGAAACTGAAAAGACGCGAGACGGGCTGTGGAGAAGGAAGCGAAGAGGCAACTAAGCGTTGGGTTCCGTCAAGGCGGAAGTTGCAGTGGCCACCCCGGGGAAGGCCTTCTGCGGCTGCCTGGGCTTCGCTTGTGGTTCCACCTGCCAATGGAAGCGCCAAGCGGGTGCTGCAACTCCCGTCCATACAATCCAATGCTGGAAAGTTTGTTAGCTTGGTTCTTCACCCTCTTAGTCTAACCAGTGGGGTTCAGGGGTATTCATTGGCTAAAAGGGTCAGAAAGTGGAGGGAAAGTGAAAAGAGAGCAAAATCAGCGACTTTCCAACGTACAAAGGCCTTTTTTCTACTCTACTCTAGAACTAAATCCACCTTCAATCCCCCAAAGCTATTACTAAAAAGGTTAGATTTAGTAGATTCTACCTAGTTTTGCCCGCTTCTACCCTTGACTTAGGATATGCAAAGGCTTCTCACTTTCCCTTTTCTAACAACGTCTTTGAAAACCGTCCATTTTTGAGTGCAACCCTCAAGATCTATGATCTGGTTGATGTGAGTTGACTGGTTGGAGGCCCATGTCAAAAAGAGGTACAAATTCCCTGTTAAGTAACGCGCCAACAAACTTACCAGGGCTGGATTGTACCCAGACTCCAAAGGGACCGTGCACTTGCTCCAATATGGTTTTCAATTGCAAATGCCCGCCCGTGTATTGGAAATACACAGTAAGAGCCACATGCCGTGCGCAACTGCAAATCACCCGGGTACCAAGTAAAGGTACCTTGTCAACATGTAGAGTTTCGCGCAGATACGAAGCCTACTTGCTGCCGAGTACATCCCGTTTACTCTTCGACCTCCGTCTGTGTGTATCGTATAACCTATTAGTAGACTGAGCTTAAGCGGAGGCGTCTCTTCTTAAGGATGAAGCTCGCGCTGAGGTAGGGGCCTCCACTGGTGCCATGGAGGTCAAACCTGTGGAGCTTGATCTGGGTATGTGACGTATATTACCTGTAATTTTGCTGTCTTGTCGAATGTTTCCGTTGACGAGGGCACGACCTTCAAGTAGTACCCCAAGACAGAGAGAAAGTACATATTTTGCGTGAATGACGGTCAAAATACAGCTCTCATCGACCAAAAACAGTCCGCACCTTTTCATCTACCATACCTCTTAAGACGGGGTTTTTCATTTGAGGAATCCCACGAGATCGGACCACGCTTAGAGTAAGGAACTGAAGCAGCATCCGGTACCAGTCCCCTTGCGTACCGCTACGGTACTTAGGTAGGTGTAGTGTACACTAGAAACACTACGCCTGCAAGTCTCGACATCCACAAGTGCCTGGGCACGAGCCCTCCCCCTCCGTACCTCTAGGTCTGCCGTGCGGGCTCCATCCTGCGTAAAACTGATCTTCCCCGACCCACTCCAGCTTCCCGCTTGGACAGGGCTCTCGGCTGTCACTATTGCTTCACTCTTCCCTTCCAACTTGTGCAATTGGCCCCGCAACAAGACACATTCCTCACTGCTTGACCTGCGCCGCGACAGCTTCTCCCCTCTTCCCTCCCACCATTTCCCACTCCGACCTCACTATCGCCGCCACAGCCCAAGATGTTCTCGCAGATTGCGCTCACGACGGCGCGTCAGCTGCGCGCTGGCACCACGCTGGTCGTTCGTACTGCCGTGGCTGCGTCTACCAGCTCGACCACCCGCTCCGCTGCTCCCAGCTTCCTTCGCCGCAGCAGCGTTGTCTTTCAGCAGCGCGGTTACGCCCTAACTCGCTCCAAGAAAACCGCCGCCGAATCGGACGATACTGCTGCTACGGTCACCAAGACCAACAAGACTCGTCCCGCCGCCGCAAAGTCCAAGAAGTCGGCCGCTGAGGGCGCTACAGGAGCCGGCGCAAGGGCAAAGACGCCCAGAGCCAAGAAGGAGGCTGCGCCCAAGAAGCCCAAGAAGCCCAAGGCGCCCAAGAAGAAGGCACCGCTGACGGACGAGCAGAAGAAGAAGCTCAGGATCAGACTGTTGAAGCAGCGGGCGCTGTTCAAAGAAGATCCCAAAACCCACCGAGTTCCTGCTTGGTCCGCGTACATAAGTGAGCACATGAAGGACGTCTTGAAAGAAGGCGATGATATCGCGACGCGGAGAGGGTACTTTAAAACGTTGGCTGCACAGTGGAAGGAGCTGTCGGACGCTGAGAAAGCCGTAAGTTTGCCCTATGGAGCTCCATGCCGTGATGTTCCCTCTGCCACCCTTCAGCTACTTCTCAAATTTGTACCATACTCTGTCCTGTTCCTTTGCTGACTGCGGTCTTTCTATACACAGCGCTACCAAGCTAAGGCCGACAAGGCTCACCAGGATGGCGTGGCTACGCGGGCAGCGTGGGTGCTCACCAAGACACCCATGGAGATCGAGGACGCCAATTATGCCCGTCATGCGCTGAAGCGCCTCGGTGTCACTTCGGTCGTCCATCCTATCCCCGATGACCGGCGCCCAAAGCGCCTAAGGAGTGCCTTTTTGTTCTTTTGCATGTCACGCCAAAAGGACGACATGTATGCTGGTAAGCCCCTACCGGAAATAGCGAAGGCTTTGGCCGAGGAGTGGAAGTCCATGGACGATGCGGCAAAACAGGTAGGTCTTTTCAATCCTTCCTCATTATCCATTTCCCTCTTGTCCATCGCAGTGCGACAGGTTCTTACCCCCTTCGCAACGACGTTCTTGCCTGACTTGATCACCGTGTTAACAACTGTATGCTTCACCCAGCCTTACGTCGACAACGCTGCAGTCGATAAGGAGAGATACCTCAGTGAGAGGGCTGCTGCCGCCGCCGCTCATGCTACCGCTTGAGCGTGGTTATCACGCCCCTCGACGCCTCTTTTCCGATTCGGTTCATGTGAATTTATATGGGCTCCGAGTGACCTCCATGAGCTTCATTCGTCACACAATTAGCCGGGTTCGTTGCCGATGGTCCGTCGCACTCTGTTGCTCGAGTGGCACCGAAATGTATTTGTAAGGTTGTTGGGGAAGCGAGGCGAATTATCGGATAATCTTTATGGATCAATAAAGGAACGAATGTGGGTGTTCAACTAGGAACCCGAATAAGGACGGGACCAGAAGTACACTGCATCGCAAAACCTCAAGTTCATGTACACGAAGAGTAGTCATGGGCCAAATTCAAGTTTGGTTGCTTCCCAATATTACTGATACAGAGGGCTGTAGGTTGTGAAACGCCCGCAACTCATCAGCTGAACCCGCAACTCCCAGCCTCGGTCCACTTAAGACCAGGGCCAGTTTCCCTCGCCCATTCAAATCTGCCACAACAACCTAGAGCCCTACCTCGCACTCAACGTGCCCACCCCCGTGGCCATTACAGACCGCGACCTAGCTTCCATCCTAATTACCACCTCCCCGTCCCCATCCACCCATTCCGTCCCTGTATACAGCACCTCCCGCTTGCTAATTATGTACAAGACAAGGTATAGGTGACCAACCACCGCGCCCCAGCAATACAATCTCAAACGAGTGAACGCTTCGTCCTGCGTGCACCAGACCCCCCAGCCCGCCGCCCCGCTGCCCAGGTAGTCCGCTAGAAAAATCCAGCACGACTCCTTGAGCTCGCGGCCCCACGACGTGCAATCCACCAGCCAGTAGCCCCGCTCGTAAGGGCGCAGGGCGCGCGTCCGGAGTGAGGGCTGGAATCGTTTGGGGAGTTTCAGGTCGATGGCGAGCTTGGCGAGGACGGGGGTCATCAATGAGAGGTCGTTTTCTGCTTCTCCTTCTCCTTTCTCCTTTGAAGAAGAAGATGAGAGATCGAATACGTAATCGGACGTTGGAGGGCAGGGCGAATAGAGCTCGAGAACGGACGAGAGGCGGGCGCTTCGTGAGGCGATCTGGTTGGATTTGATAGCGTCTTGTCGGGGACCGATATCACTGGAAGAGCGGACGAGGGGCTTTCCGGAGCTTGATGCTGGGTTTGCGGAGGATGAGGGAACGGACAAAAACGTCAATGAAGCGGGCGCGGCTGCTCGTGATGATGGTGCCGGTGCTGGCGCTGGCTCGGGAGATGTGCGACGACACTTGATTGGTGGTGGTTCGGATTCGGTACGGGATGACGATAAACATGGTTTGGATAAGACTTGTTTGCAAAGGATGGTGTCGGTGGGTGGAACTTGCTCTTGGGCAGCAGGTTGTGATGATGCTATCGTGAAGTCGCTGTCTCGGGAGGAGGGAGACGGCCCATGCTGAACGGGTCGGCGGCGCTTGTTGTTGGCGTTTATCACTGGCGAGAGAGGTATAACCTTTCCTCGGGGATCTGCTGGTGTTTGGCGGCTGGGAGAATATTCTGTGATTGACATGCGCCTAGCGCCTTGACGACATAATAAATCTCTTTCTGATGGCGCAGAAACATGAGGTTTCTTGGCCGTCTTGATCGGTGAACTGAGGGTCCTTTGAGTATCGCCTTCCGCCGCATGTTCCTGGTTATTCCCTTGTAAGGAAGAATCCGGTGGCAAGAGCGCTATGTGAGGGTCACCGGCAACCACCTGTCGCCGCTGCGAGATGTGGCTGATGTTGGGGAATGTTGAGTATCCCTCATGCTGACTCTGGATCCGGGCGGCTGTTGGTTGCTGTCCTCTCGGCGCCCTCTCTATGACTGGCGACAGAAACTGACTGGAATCGCCAGGATGTAGATAGTCCTCTAACAGCCTTGTCGGCGTGCAAAACTGAGATAAAGTCACATTATTGTCTGGTAGTGAATCTTGAACAACGCTTGCAGGAGGTTGCCATGAAAGCTGTGAGTATTGGCTAGGCTCATCGTGCCTCATCCGCAAGCTAGGCGATGCTAAATTATTCGCGGCATCGCGCCACGATGATACCGGGGTTTCGACAAATCCTGCTACTTCAGACGACCGAAGGATCTGATTCGGTTGCGTGGAGGGTCCTAGGGAGCCATTTCCAACGGGTTGAGGCCGCACGGCGGCCTGATGAACTACGACATTTGGTGATATTGTCTTGCTGAACACGGATGTGCGCGTGGTGGGCTCAAAGTCGTGATATGCATTGGCGAGTGCTCTATAGTTGGCATCGTCTTTCGATCTGCTAGGAGCTGTGATATGGACGAGGATTTCGGTCGCGGATTTTTTGTTCATCACACTGCATCAGGGCACCAGTTTAGGCTGTGGTTGTCGAGTGCCATGGAATGGGCTGGGCTGCGTTGCAATCGAGATGTAGAAGTTGGAAGTGCGCTGGATCATGAGTTTATGGGTAGTTGGTGAGACGCTGAATGGAGGGCTGCTGCCTGACAGGCAATGAAGTGTTCCAGATTCTTACGAGGTGGAAGTGAAGAGAAACGCCGTTGTGGGAGGACAAAGGGAGCAAATGCGCATTGTTGTTGACTGGCTGCACGACGGGATCCGGCAACAGAAATGGAAAACCGCGTGCCCGTCGCATTGGGCGGGTACCTCTATGTGCAGGCGGGATCGATACGTAGGTTCCACCTTTTTGGCAAGGTCTCACGATGTTGGAACTTGGAAGATGGGAGAGCACGGGTCCCTGTGCGCCTTCATCCACTCAGGTCCACCCACTGCGAGCCGCACCCCGTCGACCTTGATGGACAACAGGGGTCCTTCATTTTGCCCTTCTGGTCCGCCCAAAACCCAGCCTCTTAAAAAGGGGGTCACGATGTTTTCAACAGGCGTGTCGCCGTGTCGGTACCTCGCTGGCTGCCAAGAGCTAGGCAAGTGGCGTGCTTGGAGCCGAGACGCGGAGCCAGAGACACAGTGGCATGTCCCTGATAGGTTGCAATCTATAGCTCAAAATGGCATCCTTGTCCCCCAGCTTCGAAGATAATCCTACCCATCCCACGTCCCTTGCTCTAGGACTAGACAGTTTTCCAATTGACCCTCCTTCAGTCCATCTTTCCTGCCTTTCTCCCAACGCTCCAATCCATTGCTCTTCCCTTGTCGATACCCCGCATACATCCCACGATGGCCTCAGAAAAGAAGCCGGAGCTTGGCTCCGTCATGGTGATTGGCGGCTGTGGCTTCCTCGGTCACCACGTTGTCCGCGTGCTCCTCCGCGACTACATCTGCTCCGTTTCCGTTATCGACCTACGCTGCACGCGGAACCGGCGACCCGAGTCGGATGGCGTCCAATACTTCGAGGCCGACATCACCGACGCCGCCAAGCTCGAAACCATCTTCAACCAGGTCAAGCCCCAGGTCGTCATCCACACCGCGTCGCCTGCCGCCCAGTCCAACGATAGCGTCTCCCATGCGCTGTTCAAGAAGGTCAACGTCGACGGCACCGCCGCCATCATCAAGGCGTGTCAGCAGACGGGCGTTACCGCCCTCGTTTACACCAGTTCCGCCAGTGTGATGAGTGATAACAAGTCCGACCTCATCAATGCGGACGAACGCTGGCCCGTCATCCGCGGAGCCCAGCAGAGCGAGTACTATTCGGAGACAAAGGTACCCTCGTACTTCCCCTCTCCCATATATCCCCAAAGTGTAATGCATCCCAAGACTAACCTCCCCCCTCCCTCCAGGCCGCCGCCGAAGAACTGGTCCTCCAGGCCAACCGTTCCGCCGCCGCCCCTTCCCTGCTCACCTGCTCCATCCGTCCCTCAGGCATCATGGGCGAAGGCGACACCATGACGCTGTACCACCTAATCAAGCTGTACCAGAACGGCAAGACCTCCGTTCAAGTCGGCGACAATGACAACCTCTTCGACTTCACCTACGTCGAGAACGTAGCGCACGGTCACTTGTTAGCCGCCGTCGCCCTCCTCCAAACGTCCAAGCTCAAGATCGCCCCACTAGACCATGAGCGCGTCGACGGCGAGGCCTTCATCATCACCAATGACTCGCCCGTGTACTTTTGGGATTTCTGCCGGGCTGTGTGGAACGCTGCGGGATCTCCCCATGGGACTGAGCACGTGTGGGTTTTGCCGCGCGATGTTGGTATTGTGCTGGGCTTTTTGTCGGAAGTCTTCTTTGGGATCATTCGCAAGCCGCCGACATTTAATAGGCAGCGCATCATTTATAGCTGCATGACGAGGTACTACGACATTTCTAAGGCTAAGAAGCGGTTGGGATATAAGCCGCTGGTGCCGTTGGATGAGGCGGTGAAGAGGTCGGTCAAGTGGACGCTGGAGCAGCAGAAGGGGGAGAAGTTGCAATAGGTGTAGCAGGCCTTGGATGTGGAAGGGATAAAGGGTGTGGTGGTGGTGGTGAAAGAAGCAAATATCGACGGAAGGCATGATAACTGTATATGAAACATTGGACAAGCGCTGATGGGGCGAAATAAGTCGGGCCTTGCGTGCTGGAACGCGCCGTACTATCTGTCCCGCCGTATAATAATATCTAATGACGACATTTGAATGATGGACGACTAGGCATGCCTCTTTCAAGACATGTTGGCTGGGTGGATGAAGGGGTGAGCTGGACATTGATCCACGGACAGATGCTAAACATGTCATACGAAGCTACGAATTCCTTCAACAAAGCCCACACTGAACAGTATGATGCCGGTGCGTGTACGTAGTTTCCAGATTGGGTCTGTTACCGGTCCATAAGTGACTAACAGAAGCATTCCGATCCTGATCGCTCGCTAAACTTAATTCTCTTGCTGATCCCATACCCCATAATACCCTAACGCCATGCTATCCCATTCGTAGGCCACTTCCAATTCCTTCATGTGTCTTGGGAAATGTCAAGTTCAGCGCTTGGCTCCTTTCCTGCCTGTCGTCCTCTCGATCTTATCTCTGCCTGGCGTGTACGGCGCTGCAATACCAACCAATCTCTGCGGTTGCTCATTTCGTCCTAGTGTTGGAAATTGACCTTGTCCTTGCCCTTGCCCTTGTCCCTGTCCCAATGTCTCCCCTGGTGACTGCTGCGCTTCTGTTCCAGCCGTGGTTGCCATCGTTGTCGTTGGTGGCGTGGAGGTCCGGTCTGTTGTTGCCGTGGTATCTCCCATGGCATAACCACCCCCATTACCAACGCTAACAACGCCCCCTCCTGGTGCTGCTCCTGCTGCCGCCGCTGTCCCTCTGAATTCATACACCCCTCCGACACTAAGAACCGCAGGTACCCCCAGCGTAGGCGCCGTCAATTGCTCGCGGTGCAGCTTATCAAGCGACTCGCCTACGATGGCGTACTGGGCCCAGTTGATGGGCGGACAGCGGACGACCGTTTGCGGCTTGGGAAGGGAGCGCCAGGTTTTGGAGGGGCCTTGTGGCTGTTTTGTTGTTGTTGTTGTTGTTGTCCTGCTGACGCGGTCTTTCCTGCTTGGTATTTTGCGTCTGGTGTTGTTGCTGTTACAATTAGGGGTAGATGTAGATAAGGTATTCCCAGCGCCGGCGCCGGACATGGATATATCGCCGTCTGGGTCGTGCGGTGATTCCGAACTCGATGGGACCTCTGCTCCATCATCTTCGCCATCATCTTCGCCATCATCTTCGCCATCATCTTCGCCATCATCTTCGCCATCATCTTCGCCATCAACACTATCTCCTTCCGAGTTCATATCCTCATCCCCATCCTCATCTCCATCATCATCATCGTCATCATCGTCACTACTACCATCACCAGTAGGTTCAGGCCCATTAAGCAACGGATCACCATCCATCCCAATCCTCCCCGCCGCCAAGTCGGCAACGAACGCCCCTGGGTCCGAAAGTGCAGCAGCTTTGGCTCGGTTCAGCGCCTGTATGTCTGCCGTGGCTCGCTGGCGCTGCAGCTGCAAGATGGTGATGGCGCTCTTGAGCGCTAGTACGTCCGGGTTGTCGTCGAAGGCTATGGGTTGCGGTGGCGGCGGAGGAATGCCGACTTGGTCTACTTGTGAGTGCGTGAATGTGGGTCGCCCTCGGGCGAAGCTGGGGATGTTGTTGTTGTTGTTATTACCATTATTGTTAGCGCTTGTGAAGGGTGGCGTCAGTGAATGTGATGATGTTGATGCTGATGATGAAAAGGTTGTATGTTGTTGACGGTGACGATGGCGATGTGCTTGCTCATCATAAATCGGACCATCTCCATGGCCATCGGGACCGGACAACCGTGCCGATTCCTGAGTCGGGGTGATGGGGCTAACGGGCGGGCGGGTCGGTGAGGGCGCATTTTGTGGGGTCTCCGCATCAGGGGCTCCGACATCCCCGGCAGTGCCGCTCGAGCCGATCGGGCTGGTGGTCCCGGCGTCCGGGGGGACGCGGGTGGTTATTGTAAGGCCCGGCATGAAACCCATTGGACGAGTGCACGATTGCGCCCAGAAAGATATGTCCGTGTGTGAATCCGCCCCTTTTCTTATGCTAGAAGATCGGAAAAAAAAGGAGGGAGGAAGAGGGGCCGGGAAGGGGCTCAACCGCAACAGTCAATCAGTCTGGTGCGACTAGTGTAAATGGGTAGCCTTGCCGGCTGCCGGGAGATTCAGTCCTTGCTAAATCACCGGAATGGAAGTCGCTGGGTGTTGTGCAAGTTCTGTTCAGCTCCCTTGTTGTAATAACTAGGTAGTATTATGAAGCGTTTGGTTCAAGTTGGATCATCCGTTCATCATTGCAGCAAAACAGGCAGCTGCACCCTTGTCGACGGGCGTTGTGATGTTTATAGGCGACAGTGGCCAATCCCTGCGCACGGAGCAGTGAAGTCGGGACGGGAGGTTTCATTGTTGGAGAAGATGCTATAGATCTATCTGATTATGTAATCTTCCATTTCGGGAAGGCTTCGCTTTTGCCCCGTACCCGTACTCCGCCCCCACTTTATAGGATCTCGCCAGACTCGCACCCCCTAAAGTGGTAGTCCCTGCTACCTCTATACTACATGACCCCGTCCACTTGGCGGGATGGGTTTGTTTCCTCGGGGAACAATCTCCAGTTACTTACCTCATGATGAGTCCGACGACTTCTGTCTACCTAGGTAACTACTATGTACGGGTCTGCCTATACTATCTGGTCCAGTCGGCACTCGACGGACAGTACCACCGCATGCAACGGGTGAACCGCACGAGACATGCTGACCGTTGGCCTCCATCTACAATACCTACACTACATGCAATGGAAGCCTCGCAGACTGCAGCCGAGAGTTCGATTGTACGCAGTTCACGATTTCCGTCCTGTGTCTCTTCTTTTTCCCACTTTTTCTTCCTTTCGCCTTTTTCTTTTCGTTTCTTTTTTCTTTTTGTAGGGGTGCCGCCTTGGGAGGGGGGCGCCTTTTGCGTTCTCGTTTACCCAGCCGCTAGGCCTCTTTCTGTTAAACTCAAGTCCGGTCTTCCACTGCATACGAACTACGAACAGTCCAGGTCTGTCATGCATGGAATATCTGAGCGCGTAATCTGACAGCCGAGCCTTCATCCCTTAGCACGCGCACTTGCCTGTGAGTAGGGGTATGTCTCTCTCTCCCTCTCTTAACTCGAAAGGCCAACGACCGACCATCCATACAACTGTAGGTAAGGGTCATATTTGGTGCTCTATCCAACATCAACAACAACTTGGACGGACGCCACAAACGGTATAGATGTTGGGCCAGTTACTGATGTTCAAATCCAATATTCCAGAGCCTTGTGTGATGCTGTTCCCGGTGGAGTGGCCAGACTTCCCGTCCAGTGCTGCACCAACAACGCCGACCTGGAATGCGTTGCGAATCGGTGGCTTTTGTTTGGCTTGGGGGAATGCCAGTAACAAGGCACCTCGGCTGCATCCAGGTGGGCTTGCATTCATGTTATCACTGCCAAGCGGGATGGTAACTCTGGGATTTCTCCCAAATTTCAACGCTGTAATTCGATCATGTACCCTACTGGTTGCTTTTCACGATACTGTGGTGCACGCAGCATTTGGAGAATCGGCGAAGGCGCTGCTCCACAAGTACACTAACTGGGAAACTGAACGCCCTGTTGATCACTGATACGCGCACATGGCTTCCACGTTATCAATGGAACACGACCCTTCAGCTCCCGGCCCCGCGGTCCTTACGCCGGTTGTGGTTATTGGCTCTCAGGAATCGTCGAGATAGTCATCTTAATTCGCACATGTTGTAAATGCCGTCACGACCATGCAGCAACGGCTTGCTTTTGACTCGCTAACGCGCATGCTGTCTTGCGACATTCAAATATGCAGCTGAAGTCTACACACTGCGTAGCACTACGTTAATGTACCTATCTTCTCTAGTCTACATACTCGGTAGCAGGGTACTTGGCCAGACCCGCTTCGGTCTTCTAGCCATCGGAATTTCTTCTAGACCATCGGCTGTCTTCTGCGGACAGAATCTGATCAAGCTTAATATTGTGCTTCCAGCACGTCCATTTCTGCTTCTATTCGTGTTTCCCGTCCAGCTCTTGTCGTGATTCAGTTGGGTGATAATTTCCAATAATTTATTTGCAGATATCGTGTCTTTTTTTCTTTTCCTTTTTCTCCTTTTTCTTTCTCTTATCTTTATTTTTTATATTTTTGCTTCCCCTCGCTGGGCGGCCGCATTTGTCTTCCGACCCCAACATTCTCGACGACATATCATCAGATCGAGACCAGAGATAAGCGTTCAAGCTCGCCAAGCCCAGAGACCACTGTTTTGTAAGAGGGACTTGAATATCTCACCATAGGTCAGTTGATACCGCATGAGATTATACATGATTTGGCGTTCCTTACTGACCCACGTAAAAGGACGTTCAGACTTTCACAGAGATTTCTTTCGCAGGTTGGCCATTCGACTTTCAGACAACGAACTCAATAACCGGAAAAGGCAACAGCGACAAGATAGTACGATGTTTTCATGCCAATGATGGACCTCATTATCCTTCTCAGTCTCGGATACAGGCCGATTTCTTCACGCTTTTCCCTGTCGGGTCAGACTTTCCAAATACAGAAGCCAAGATTTCTGATATAGGCTGCTCCGATATCCCGTCTTGTGGAACCGAACCTGCTGTGTAGTTGTTGCGGTCTCGGTTCTAAGCTGGGGCTTGCCAGATTGTCCTTGCCAGTGGGTGTCCGAGCGTGGCCTAATCTTTCCCTGGGCTGAACGGCCGGTTTATTGGACATACCTATTTTCACACCGCTTGAGAAAAGCTTCCGAAGTCGAAAGGCATCTACACAGGACGTTTGTCAATGTACCAAGGACCGGATATATACACTGCCACTATCTTGAAGCATCTTGACAATTAAAGTGTTGGCAGCTGGGACACACGCCCACGGGTACTCCACGAAAACTTTCAAAAAGATGTCCAAGACCGGCAGCAGCAGCAGCTTTCCAACACGAGACGACGACAGCATCATGGCCATCCAAAGAACATCAACAAGCCGCAGCGGTAGTAGCTCTGTCTCCTCCAAATCAAAAACAACAACCACCGCCAAACCCTCCAAGGCTAGAGGAGGAGGCGGGAAACCCAGCGGCAAGTTCTTGGGCGGAATTTTTCGCAAAGTAGCCGACTGGGCCTCGACCAGCGAGCCCTCCATGCAAGCGCTCAGCCAATACAAGCAGGAAGCCTTCCAGCGGGCAGGTGTATCACCCAACGACTCCGAGGCTCACACGAAACTGCATGCGCCCATGGGCAAGATCCCCGAGGACGCGATAAGGCCGACCACGGGGCCGACGCCGGAGGAGGTGTTGATGCGGAAGAAGACGGAAAGGAAGAAGAGGCAAATAGAGGAGGAACTACGGAGGGGGAGTATAGGTAGTAGCGGAAGAGGAGGGTCATCACCTGTCAGGTTGGGCTCAGTGTCGTCGTCTACTATGTCGGGGGGTCGGGGATTTGGAACCGGGACCGGAACTGCTTCGTCGACGGTGGGGTCGGGGTCGAGTAGGAAGGGATCGGTTTTGGGAGGGAGTAGTGCTGTTCCGTGGGACGCGAGCGGATGGTGAAAGGATGCTTTGACTCGGCCATATTCGGGAAGACGGGTTTTGAAGATGCATATAAGCGGGATATGGTGAAGGTATGGCTTTGGTTTCACTACCTAATATATTAGCTCACTTCGATCATCAACATGTCGGGGTCGTTCAGATGGTTTGGACATCCCTGGAAACTGAATTCCATGCAGTCCAGTGATCTCGACCGGACACGCAAGTTGGTGGTTTCCTCCCGTGCCCCCCGAGCCTCCATCGCCGCTGTGCGACCACTGCGTCGTCACACTTATCAAAATCCTGAGCGATGAACCTTAAATAGGTATCCTTTCGTAAGCGGGTACATCCCATATTCCGGTTTATACCCAGTACCTACTATGTAGACATCAAAACCTTTGATGAACCGCCACAACGTACGCACCAGGAACACGGTCCTACTTACCATACGTACCTACCTTTCCTGAAAATACGCCGATCCATCCTAGCAACACAGCGGGGCTCTGCCCCGCGTTTTTACACCACGCGACATGATAAACCCATGATCCGATCTGAACAATCAGGTGCCCTCAGAGGATTTCTAACAATGCGCAAGATGAGTAGGCACACTCTGTTGTTTTGTGAAAGTTGGTCTAGGGGGACACACAAGCACCATTAACACCACCAACCGAGATTGACCAATCGGGTATGAGTGTGGGGTTGGTTCATGACGTAGGTGGTTTTGTTCACACCCAGCTTTTATTCCTTGTCGTCCGTCCACTTTGGAGAAAAAGATTTGATGGAATCAGGAGTTGTCCCAGGTTTCGTTGATATCTCCCTCTCCGGCTCTCGAACCCTGCAATAATTTCCAGAGATAAGAGCGGATTACATGTCACGCGGACGACGTTAGACTGACCCATTCATTGCATAAGACAGTTGAGCCATAACCCGCTCAACCTCATGCAAGTGCTTGGTTGCTCATCCGTTTGCACACTCATTTTTACCGATGTCTTGTGTAGGTAGTATTTCCTGAGACGAGACACATCGAAACACCAGCAACTTTTAGCTCGATCATCGATACTATACCTGGCGGGTCCAAACCTGTCTACAAGCCTCCCTCTCAACACACTTTCCTCGCCGTCCTAGAGCAACGCAATCTTGGGTTGATACCAACCAACACGATGAGCACCAAGAATTGGCCCCACAACGGCCACGGAGCCTCCGACCCCGACCGGGACCGGGATGACCTCGCCGTTGGCCGGTCCTCCGTCGACACTCACCACCACGAACCCGACGAGCACACCCGCCTCCTCCCCAACCGGGTAGACAGCACCAGCATCTCCTACCTCTCACCCGACGACCCAGCTGTTTCCCCCTACAACCTCTGGACGGTTCGGCTCGTGCGCGCCATCACCGTCATCTTCACCTGCCTCACCTTCATCTGGTGGGTGCTGATGCTGGTTTCGGTCTTCGTGACTCCGCCCGGTTTGCACGCGCGCGGATCGCCCTTTTTTGCGTTTAGTTATACTACAATTGCCCTGATCACGCTGATCACCAGCTTGCTGTTCTTTGCGGTGCCGAGTCAACCCGCGAGAGTGGTAAGCATTGTTACGGCGGCGTTGTTGCTTGTGGATGTGGTCATGATGCTGGCGGTGGAGAAGACGAGGCATGAGGAGTTGTGGGTAGGCGTGGCTAGCGTGATATGGGCGACCTTGATGGCTGTTTGGGCGGTGGCGGCTGATCGGACTGTGCAGGTGAGATTTTTCTTTTCTTCTTCTTTGGCTCTCTTTCTCTCTTGAAGACATCATGGAGAGAAAACCTTTGGTTGACAGAACGTACTGACACTCGGCTGGAATTGATTGCCAGTGGGGCAAAACTGAGGAAGAAGAACGGCTCACGGGCCGCCCGGAGACGAGGCGTACACTGCTCGAATGGGTACAGGTGCTTTTGTCTAGCATCATGTTGACGCTCGTGTCGATCGTTGTGCTACTTACGACTTGCACGCTCACACTCCGCGCTCTAGACGCGAGAGTAGCGCCGCCAGGAGAGCGGTACTGGGTCGATGAGGACAAGTATCAGATCCATCTGTTCTGTTCTGGTCCCAAGGTGGATGCTCATGGAAACAGGACGACTACTGTGCTCTTTGAGGGTGGCGAGGATGCGGTTGAGCGTGAGCTCTGGCAGTTTGCTGATAACGCGGTCAAAAACGGTTCCATCGCCAGATATTGCTTCGCTGATCGGCCGGGAATCGCCTGGGTATGTGAAGCTGAACGTCTCCTCTTTTCTTCCGTTCATGGACTAACAAATCGGGACTTGATAGAGTGACGCAGCCCCTTCACCACTCTCGGCAAGCATGGCATCTGATGTTTTGAGTCAAGCGTTATCGCGCGCAGGAGAGGACGGACCGTATGTGGTACCCCATAAGCCCCTTCTTTTTTTTCCCCCTTCACAGCAGCATTAACCATGTTCCTCGCAGTTGGGTGCTTGCCAGCGCTGGCATCGGTTCCCTGTACTCACGGGTCTTCAGCTCGCGACATGGCCAAGAGGTGCGCGGGCTTCTCATGATCGATCCATTGCACGAAGACCTTCTCGGACGAGTCGGGGCTCCCGGCCGTGGCTTCCGCCTCTGGTTGCAAGGCGTCCTCTCCCCGTGCGGTCTTGATCGCATCCCCGCCGCCATCCTCCGACACCGAAGCGCCAGGGACCGCATCTACGGCGGGTCTGCTTACCAGTCCGGAGGAGTGATCTTTGCGAAGCTGCAGGAGAGTCTGGTGGCCAACTCGCTCACCCGACGAGATGTGGTGTCCAGCAGAACCATCCAGTATAGGACCACACCCGTGGTGGTGGTGACGTCTGGGGTGCAGATGCGGAAGGACAGCGAGTGGGAGAGCAAGGTATGTCATGAAGCCCTATTGCCCAACGTGTTCTTTTTCTGCTATCCTATCAGAAGGAAGCGTTTGCTGATGTCAATATTTACCATACACAGCAACGAGATCTAACCCACCTTACATCGAATCTGGAAAATTGGGACATTGTAGACCAGGCGCCTCATCAAGTCTGGCGGACTTTGGAGGGACGCGAGATGATTGAGAAGAGACTGAGGAGGTTGGTTAGCTTGTAACACGATACCGGACACCACTCACTCATGTTTTTTTTATGGAATTTTGTTGTCGGTATAGCACCGCATTGTCTCATTTTCGGTTGAAGTTGGCTAGGCTCGACAGCTTGGTTGGCGATAGGGGGGATCTTTTTAGGCTGTTTGATTTCAGGGTCGTTCCCAAAGTCTTGGCCGAACTCTTGGCACCATCGTTGAGCCTATTCAGTGGAGATTGTATGTGTACTTGGTGGGTCTGGACAAGATGTTGGACACTTCAGTTTCTTTGTTTCCATCAACTACCTCTCGGGCTACTCTTGGTTTTCACTTTGGATTTAGGAAAACGGAGCAATGAATGATGTGATTACTGGCGAGCCAGAAGCTTTGTGAAGACGTTGATATACGTAGGGGCCATGTACCATGTTTATTGCTGAGACCTTGATGAAGAGGGGTTCCATGTGGAAGGTGAACAGAAACCTCAAGGGGTTCATATTGCCCAATATTCTTTTTCCACTCTCGGGTCCCATGCCTGAGCAAGGTCTCCACTTGTCGTTGACATCCAAGACCCTCACTTCCCAGTCATCTCAGCCGCGCGCTGTCCATGATCTTCCTCACCTCGAACATGACAAAAATATCAAGCATGCAGATGATGCTGCGAGGCAAGCTGGCAGTACAACAGTCAGGGACCTCTGGATAAGCCGAGCTTTGCTTGGAAGAGGTAGGCGCCTCTCCGATGTATTGATAGGGGGGTGACCATGTTTAGAGCTTTTTGTCATGTTTTATTTTTCATTCTCGCTTTTCTTTAGATGTATGGATGTCATCCCCCGTGCCTGGGTAATGCTGTGTTACCTCCCATCATCCCATGTGGATGCTGTTGTATACGACTTCCCCTTCCCGCCCCTCGTTCCTGACGAGGTTTCCCAAACATCCAAGTGACAGGGCACACGTGTTATTTGCATGCAAACCGCGGCCGGCCCCCTTCCGTTCGCAGTACCTAGTCGTAGTAGTAGCTCGTGTCGGGCTGTTCCGTCCACAGGGCCACACGCACAGATCGAGGATTAACATCCTGTCTCTACACTAAATGCCTGTCTGCCCGCCCTCGACGCACCGTAAGAGGGATCTCCGCTGCCTGTTCTTGTGTCATTGTTTTTATATTCTTCCCTGCAGGCGCCCGCCCTGGTAGTTGTCTCTATTTTATTATTATTTTGATTCACGTTGCCGGGTAGCCCAGGCCTGATGTTAGACTAAAGGTACCTAGGTAGGTAGGTAGGTAGGTAGGTAGGTAGGAAAGTCGGATGGAAATGCTAGGCTGGTCCTATTCCACCTCGTTTTTAGAGGCAGGCCTGGAAATTGCACTCCGCCGTTGTGGCGGGGCCCGTAGATCGCTGTTGCTGCTGAGGTGCTGTTGTTGCTGCTCCAAAGTCATTGTTCCCGTCCGTTAGGTTCAAGCCGTTGTTGCTGCCGCCGCTCTGTCCTGCCCGACCCAACCTAAGGGGAGTACCTCTAGAGGTACCTGACTAGAAAGTGCAGGGACAGATCCGCTGGAATCTCGCCCTGAGATGGTGGCCCAAACTTACAAGGAAATCCACAACCTCAATGCAGCAAAACACCCAAGGGCACCTGCAGCCTAGGTACTTAGAGGTGTATGTACTGTACCTACCTCTCCAGGTACCCGACGCACCGGGCCGCTGGCACTGACTGCGTGAGGTGGTCAGTAGGTCCCGTCTTTGGACACCCGCCCAACCGCACTTCCACCGCGGACTACCTCTATGACCGCCCAAGTACAGGCGACACCACGCCCGACCGCAAGCCCAGGTTCCCTTCTCCAGTGCTACCAATCGACCGTCCTCCCCCCGGCCACCTCCACGCCCTTGTGGCCGCCGCCTCGCCAAACCCCGACCTTAGCGCCCCGACATCTCGATACACCTCGTGTACAAGCAGCAGCAGCAGCAGCAGCAGCAGCAGCAGCAGCAGCAGAGGCACTCAGTCGGGCGTCCCGTCTCGCCAGCCATCGCAATCCCGTCCCCCGTCCACCGTTACGTCCACTTGTCCACCGACACGGTCACCGTCCACCGCTTATACCACCGCCGCCGACTGATTGGCGCCGACTGCACTCAGCGCGCCGTGATCGTGATTCGAGTTCGACCAGCTCGACCCCATATATCCATCTTCACCCCGTGGCCGTCGACGCCCTTTTCCCGACCGACTGACGATTGCCCGATCCTTGCTTGCCCTGGCCTGACTGAACACACTGGGCCGGCGCCCGAGTTCATAATCAACGACCACGAACGCTTTCCAAGCCCCTGTCCGCTACACCGGCCCGGGTCATCAAACTATCCCCTTCTGCCTCTCGACACCATTGTGTTCACGTCGACAACCATCCACGCCGTGTCCCCATCGAGGCGGCCAACACCAAAGCCCTTCATCCCCCCCAGTCGCAACTAACCCCTAACTGTCGGGCTCGCCAGAACAGCGCGCTAGGCAGTTACGCGCACGACTATAGACCGACTGGCAAACCCTCGACTGCGGCTGTTGCGGTGTCGTTTTGCGACATCTGGCATTTAGTTTGCCGTATCCCTTTCGTCTCGACCAACTGGGCTTGAGCCCCCGCTTGATGTGGACGTACGCGCCTTTGTCCGCCAACCTACATCCATAATTCGCTGCGTTCGCGATCGCTGCTCGCCCCTCTTTGGAAATACATTGAAGCATTTTAAGAGCTTGGGATTTCGAACTACATCAAGGGTCAAAGACCAACATCGAGATGGCCAGCTCAGACTACGGCGGCGGCCCCGTGGGCGACCGCGAATACACCCATGGACATCCCCAGGGGCACCCACAAGGTGAAGTTGCGCATCGGAGAGAGGACGAGCATCTTGATATCACGCCAACGATATCACAAAACGGCGCCCCTACAAATGCCCACTTGACTCGCATTCCAGGATCGCCTGCGCTGAGCGCCGCCGATGCTACAGATCTCGAATCAAGACGCAGTGGAGAGAAGAACCGGTCGAAGCCAAAGGGGTCGAGGACAGCTAGCGGACAAGTGCGAGTGTGCAAGAAATGTGGTGAACCTTTGACGGGCCAATTTGTTCGCGCACTCGATGGGACCTTTCATTTGGATTGCTTCAAGTGTCGCGTGAGTCCCTGTTTCAGCCGCCCGTTGTGGACTTTGTGTGGCTAACCAGCTCATGTGCAGGACTGCGGTCAAATTGTGGCTTCCAAGTTCTTCCCAGCCGACGACAACAACGGCGAGGGTCAGTATCCGCTCTGCGAGACGGATTACTTTCGCAGGTTAGGCCTGCTGTGTTACCAGTGTGGCGGTGCTCTTCGGGGCTCTTACATCACGGCCCTCGATCGCAAATACCACGTCGACCACTTTACCTGCTCGCTTTGCCCGACTGTCTTTGGCGCTCAGGATAGCTACTACGAGCATGATGGACATGTTTACTGCCATTACCACTATTCGACACAGTACGCCCAACGTTGCAGTGGCTGCCAGACTGCCATCCTCAAGCAGTTTGTCGAGATATTCCGAAACGGTCAAAATCAACACTGGCATCCGGAATGCTACATGATTCACAAGTTCTGGAACGTCAGGTTAAATCCCCCACAGAAAGCTCTCGGGCCGGTGCCAGATGACCCTGCTGGCCGTGAACTAGTTCGGGACGAAGAGGAGCGCATGGAGGAGAAGGTCTACCGTATTTGGAGTGTGCTTTCGACTTTCGAAGAGTCGTCGGCGGCTTGCATATCGGATATGCTTCTCCACGTAAGCAACGGAGCATATGTCGACGGTGTCATGGTAGCTAAAAAGTTCATATGGCACGTTGATATACTGTTCCACTCAGCGGATAGGCTTGACGCTACCATGGAACGGCTAGATATGACAGGTGAGAAAATCCCCCAGGATGCTTGAGCGCATCCCCGAAAAGCTAATGATGATGGTGGCTAATGAATTATAGGCCTAATGTATGGAAGAGAAGCCAAGCTTCTGTGCAAGAAGATCGTGGCATTCTTCTCGCTACTTTCTAAAACACAGGATAAGGGTGCCCGTAAGCTCGGTGTTACCCAAGAACTGTTAACACTCGTTACTGGTTTAGCCCATTACCTGAAGCTCCTTATTCGAATCTGCCTACAAGGAGCATTGCGGATCGAGAAGGAGCGTGACACCGCCGATGGTCTCGATGGGTTTTTGGATGAGCTCAATGACCTTGAGGCGCTCAAGACCGAAGATAACTCGACGACGACGCTGCAGCTAACGTCCGGCATGGCTCGCCTCTCGGCCTCGGACTCGGACTCGTGTACCCTCTGCAAAAAGCCCATTGAGGACGAGTGTGCAAAGAGCGGCGACAAAAGGTGGCATATCACGTGTGTCAACTGCTCACGTTGCCAGAAAGAACTCGGCCGGAGTCTACAAGATGCCCGACTCAACCTGTACGATTCCAAGATTTTCTGCAACAACTGCGAAACGTACAGCTCGGATAAGGCGCCGCCCTTTGAACGCGTGTCCAAGCTGCAGCAGTATATGTTCCTGCTCCAGGTGGCATTGGCGAGGTTATTGGAGATCCTACGCATGCACGGTGCGCTTCCGTCCGCCGCTGAAGCAAGGGGTCACAATGGGATTGATGCAGGCGATGGCCGTCCGTCAATGGATGGTAGACAGAGAGGTTTCCCCGGGGGCGATCAGTCACTACATCATCGAGAATCGTCCTATGAGAGCGCTCTTAATGATGTCAAGAGGCTGAAGAGCACTCGCTTGGATAAGCACCTCTCCTCAAGCTTTAGGAAAGCCAGGACGTCCCGAATTATGGATGGACCCGAGAGTAGCAGTGCGCAGCCCGGGTCCGGGCCTGGTTCAGGCATCGATGGTGGACCAGCTAATGGCAGGAGAATGCGAATCGAGGAGGATATGGGACCCGGAGACGACCACGATATGATGCTGCCTAATCAGGATGCCCTCACCCTCGCGGACATTCCTCGGATCGTTGCTGCTGAGCAGGCACGAGAACAACGAACAGGCCCGCCTAGTAGGCATGAGCTATTGCGTTCTCCGGCCACTGAGCCCTCATTTGGCGGTGCGTCATCAGGCAGTGGACACAAGCGAAGCTATTCCGACAGCAAGGGTGGGGACCCGCGTGCTGCTGGCGAACCATCGCCTCAGCGTGTTGGTAGGAGATACTTCTCCGAGCTCTCTGCTTTGGAATATTTCATCATTCGACATCTTGCCGTCGTCACCATGGCTCCAATGGTGGAAGGTGAATTTACCCTGGTAGAACTGATCGGACTTATCGAAACACGGAAAACGCCCAACTTCTGGAAGAATATCGGTAAAGCCTTTCAAAAAGACGGACGGAAGAAGAAGGGTGTGTTCGGCGTACCCCTGGAAGCTATTATCGAACGGGATGGAGCTGAGTCCACAGACGGCGTGGGGCCCGGGACGCTTAGGATCCCGGCAGTCATTGACGATATCCTATCTCTCATGAGGCAAATGGACCTTTCGGTTGAAGGTGTCTTCAGAAAGAACGGCAATATCAAGAAGCTGGGTGAGCTTGTTGAGAAGATCGACAAAGAAGGGAACGTGGACCTCAGCGGTAACAACGTCGTTCAGGTGGCTGCCTTGCTAAAACGATACCTCCGAGAGCTGCCCGATCCGCTTATGACCCAGAAGCTTTACCGACTTTGGCTGGCAGCCGCGAAGATCTCGGACGAGGACAAGAAGAGGCAGTGTCTCCACCTGATATGCTGTCTGATGCCCAAGTGTCACCGCGATTCGATGGAGATACTGTTCTGTTTCCTTAAGTGGGCCGGATCGTTTCACCAGGTCGACGAAGAATCAGGCTCCAAGATGGACATCAAGAATTTGGCAACCGTCATTGCGCCAAACGTCTTGTTTGACAGAACTGCGACGTCCACGTTGGGTAGCGACCCAATGTATGCGATTGAGGCTGTCGAGGTTCTAATAGCGAATATTGAAGAGATGTGTTTGGTAAGTTTTGTCACTCTTTTCGTTCAGTCTATTGCAACATTTGACTAACACACATGTACGTTCCAGGTTCCCGATGAATTAGTACAATACATCAGCGACCCCGCCTTCCTTGACGGAGAGCTCACCACTAAGGAAATCCTCAAACGGTACTCTGAACGGAATACTGGCGGTTTCGGCTCGCGACAGTACGCCGATGTTGTCGAGATCGTCGGCCGGCACGAGAACCCCAGCCGGCCACCGCCGCGAAGGGTTGAGTCCGACCCGACGTCATGGCAGCAGGAGACTAGCGTCCGGACGGTAACCGAGAACGCGGCGTACCTCGGCCCTGGCCCCACTAGTGGTGGTGGTGGTGGTGGTGGTGGTAGTGGAGGCAACAACGGAGGAGGAATGGTAGATCGGACGGGAGGCCCCGGAGGAGCCGTGTCACCACAAAAGCGTGGAGGACCTGGTGGAGGAATGGGACCACATCCACTCTCACAATCACATGGAGACGGTGGTGGTCCTGGTGGACCACAACAACAGCCTATTCCGTACGGTCCCGCACCTGAACACGTAGCCGCTGCTGCTCTCGGCGGCGGCGGTGGAGGAGGACCAGGTGTAGGAGGACAGGGTGGAAACGCGGTAGGAGTTGGAGGAGGGGATGGGGCCCCAGGCGGCGGCGGCGGTGACTATAATCGTAATGGGGGATCGACGACGGGTGGGCTGCATAATCACAATGGGCAGCAGCAACAGGGAGGAGGGCCGAGGAAGGAATGGCGGAATTCCGGCTGGGGCAGGCCAAACAACGGGGTGACTACTGGCACTGCATGAGCACTGCATGGGCTCCTACCTCACCTACCATATTGTTTTGGTTGTTTTTTCGGGAGATGATGGAGGAGGAGGAGGAAGAGGAAGGAGGAAGAGGAGGAGGAGAGGATTTTAGTAAAATCCCGCCGGCTGGCGGTGGGAAGTGGTGATTGTTCCTCTCTCTTTTTTTGTCGGGCATCGTTGTTTGATATCATTGGGTCCTCTTGGCTTCCTTTCAGAGGGGTAGGAGGAGGAGCTTTACTACTCCTTCTTTTCTTCTTCGTTGAGGTTTTTACTACTATTTTATCTACTTAACTATAGGCAGAGCGACCTTTCTGTTTGGCTTCTCGGTTTTCAATTAAAAATTTCTATTCATTCTTCTCCCCGTACGAGCCCTACCTACCTGATTTTTCTTCGGCTGATTCTTCCCGGTGTAAAGCAACGTCTTTTCTCTCTCTCTCTTTCTCTCTCTCCCCCTCTCTCTCACACACGCAGGTTTCCCCCCCTTCAGTTGAATATTTATTTGATATGAAGTGGGAACGGACAATCAAAGCATGAAAGATATCTAAACGACCTATCTACCTGTAACAGATCAAATCTGGAGCTACTCATACGCACCCTCTTCATACCATTCGGCCTGCCCTTGTTCGCTATGCTACAATTCGCTATTATTTTGGAATAAAAGTAACAGCTAGGCTCGTTGTATTTCGCGCTTTAACCGTCAGCCAGACGCAACACCGAATACGCTTTTGCATGCGAAATCATCATGTGTAAAAATCGATCCTGTCTGTTAGACACCTTGTCCCGTCCTTTGAACCCTGGATATTTCCACGCCCTTATTGGTTTACCAACGCCACAGAAAGTTCTTGAGAGAAAGCAGAACCCATGCTAGCCATGCAAAGATGCGCAGATAACTTCAAACACCCCTGGGACTCTTCCAACGCTGCCGTCAACCGTTGTGTTAGAATTCCCTAATTACAATGTTAGCATTTGAAATACTGTTTACTTTAGTCACCAAAAATGGTATCTTACTCCATTGACTGTTGAACAGACCGGCGAAGACGCCGATTGTACATCTTTCGGTCATCGGCTGAGCCCCAGAACAACTTGAACGCCTCGGGGTTGACTAGAGTTCGCGGATCATAAGGGGGACTCTCCTCTTCAAGAGCATCAATGATGGCTTCGAGGTGCGTCCTGACATCCTCACGGCGGTTCTGCGGCGCAAAGTAGCAGGGTGTGCCGTCCGCGGCAATACGATGATGGAAGATCTTGGTTTCGAACCTCGCCCGAGGTTGCTCCTCGGGAAATCGTGCACTGAAGCAAAGCCTGATTCTGAACAGGCCACCGTCCAGGTTCGTCATGGGTTTACCGAAGTATGTCACTAGCCAGACGAAGGGATTGCCGTCTTCGAGTTCGATGCTGTGCGCCAGATCCCTGCGTTTGAAGTGCTCCACAACCTGCTCAAACTGCCTCTGCAGGTTGACGGCGACCGTGGTTTCCTGGGCCTTAGCTTGCAATCCTTCTGCGGCCCATCCCTCGGTCTCGGCGTCGAGGGCTGCCTTAATAACCTTGAGTCTCTTCTCCAGCTCCGTGTAGTTGAATTTACCCTCCATGCCGTTGCCAAGGCTTTCAAAGGGCATTCTGGCGAATGACTGGTTGTCCTTAACCTCTGACTTGCCCTTCTCGACGGCAGCCAAATAGGAGTCGTAATACCAGAGAAATCGTCGCTTGCAAAGGTCTTTGAAAGGCTCGAATGGGACGCTAGATTCCTCGTCAAGGATATCCATGTCGCTCTCTCCTGAGCCCAGTGAAGCGATCTCCCCGCTGACACTTGTTGGCGCAAATGTGCCATCGGGGTTGATGCCTAGGTACTCCTCCAGTCGATGGACGACAGAGATGCGGATCGTCTCGTGGCGAATCTAGGCAGATATTAGCTTACACTTCAACATGGCGCAAAACCTCTAATCACCTTTTGTATGTAATCCTTCTGGTTCTTCTGGTCTTGAGCCTCCTTTGCATCTTCAAAGCCCGGCTCATTTTCGTAGGGGTTCATGGACATTAAGCTTTGGATGGACAATAGAATGGACTCGAGGCCTTGGGCAGCAGACCACTGTTCTCCACGCTCCCCGCGCCATGTTCTGTGCCATGTTAGCCCCGAAACCTGATCGTGCGGATTTTTGTTAGAGGGACAGTGGTTTTACCCCAATATCGATCTGATGTCGGGTTAGCATCGAAACAGTTTTAGTCGAGCCAGGTGACGCTAGACTTACAGGCAGACTTTGCCATTGGCGTAGATATTTGGGTTGAACCGGGTGCGGCCGTCGTTCGTAGTTGTGGCTTGAACCTGAGGTGAACTGCGAGGATAATTCTTATTGAAGACGAAGACAAACTATCGGACAGTCAGCGAGAATCAAATCCCTCCCAGACCATACATAATCATCAGTACCTCGAAGAAGCCGAACTCGTAGGGTGTCTCGTGCGGTCCGATGATCATTGCCTTGACATTGCGAACATCGACATCGCGGCAGGCGACAGCAAGAGCTACCACAGCGTGATGTCAGTCATTGATGAACTGGGCAGGAAACACGATGCACAGGCTTACACAGATCAGAGTCCTTCTGAAGGTCGCTCAGCTCCTATCGTTGACAACAGTCAACTTAGCATATGCCAGTATTGCGGCTCCTGCATGGTGGACATGATTCCTGGTGCCGGGACTGGGAATAATGCGATATGTTGACAAACGAACCTTGGTGATGCGAAATACAGATTGGTCCATGATTTCTGACTTGGAGCTCACCAAGTCTTGGTGAAAGATGGAGGGTGGAATGGACCACTCGAAATCGCGAACGTCGACCCCACGGGCAAAGTAGTAGTAAACAGTAGGCAGTTCGACGGGGACCGTGATTGGGCGACGTGAAGAAAAACAACGGCGGACAAGTCGTGCGAAGTGGTCGATGAAGGAATTACTCTGGAGATTAAATGGCCGGGTAGCTGCCGACAAGGTAGTAAGGCCAAGTCTCTGTTATGCGGATGTTTTGTTGGAGGAATGATGAGTGATGGCTTAAGTTGTATTTTCTGTTTCCCATTCAGGTAGCAGTCGGTGGTTGAGGTGAGAAGTAGCGAGCGAGACGACAACACCAACCTGAGTTCAGGCAAGAAGTGGAAGTGGAAGGTTGAGTGCGGGGCAGGGCAGAGTTCAAACGAAAGGAACTGAGTGAAATGAATCCATGGCAAGCAAGCGATTGGTGCACTCAGTAATGCACAACGTACTATGTAAACTTGCAAGGTAGGTACTGTAGTGTGTAATTACAACCTTTCCAGCGTTGGTCAAACTTGTATTTGCTTTTTTGTTTTTTTCTTCTCAAAGCAATCAATGACAGTCTATCTCTACTTCGAGGTGGCAACCAAAGAACGAAGGATGAAAGCGTCTCTGAATACTTGTACGTGCCGTGTATATTATACGCTGCCGAAGGTATCCTCTTGCGTGCGTAATCAGCATTAATATCAACGAAAGCAACATGGAGGGTTTCCATTCATTCTTTTATTCCACGTACCAGTTCAGGTACTTTTTAGTGTGAAGCAGTGTCAATCAGTCACATCCCGACAACTTGGGGCACCTGGTGGTGGGCTGCTACCATTTTCAAGGGTAGCCGCCCCGCATTTGCAAGTGCAAGATGCAGGTGGGTTGCAGCAACGAAATGCCAGAAGTGGAATACCGTACGAGACTGGAGCTTACAGTGCGATGCCTTACCACACGACGGGGCATAAACATGGAAGACGGAAGCGGGCAGGGTGGTTGATATACCTTTGAGCTTTCATATGTCCCAGCGTTGACGACATCGGAGGTCCATGATTCGAACCCCGTATCCATTATCACTACGTTGTAAAATCAACATGTGTGGTAAAACGGAAATGTATGATTTTCGGGAGAATACAGAAGCAAGCTGGAAAGAGCCCTGGATCCCCGGCTGCCCGGCTCCCCGGTCCCGTCTCCGTGTCCAGTCCGCCCTGTTGTTGGACGTGGAGAAGCTCCAGGCACCGACGGGACAAAACCCAACATTCGGAGCTCTACCCAGGTAGCGGACGGCCCCGGGTGGGAGGGGGCTAGGAGCTAGGGTCTTGTAAGATCCACTTTAATTGAAGCGGCCCCACGAAAGGAAACGCGCCAGACGCGGTCTCTCTTCCTGTGATCGCGTAAAGTGCTGCTTGTTCTACTTTACTATCACCATTCAATTACGAGCTCCCCTCAACAACAGATTGTTGCGACACCTTGATTGACGACAGCGAGACGCTCACCCAGTACCCACGTTCTCTCTTTTTTTTTGACATTCAGTAAAACGTACCTTTCGCAACTTTGCTGGCCAAGATCTATTCCTATCATGGCAAGCTTTTTCGACATTAAGGCCAGGAAGGCGGCCGCTGCAAATGGCACTCCAAACCCGGAAAAACAGACAAAGGAAACTCCCAGGGCGCACCCATGGGTAGAGAAATAGTATGCCATGCAAGAGTGGTCAAATTCAATGCCGGCAGTTCAGCTAGCTAACCTCTGACGACTTCCTCGACAGCCGTCCAAAGACCCTCAGCGATGTTACAGCCCAAGATCACACCATTACCGTCCTCCAAAGGACATTACAGGCTTCCAACGTTTGTCAAACCTGCTTATTTTCCCTCCATGTCTCTCTCAAGTCAAATTTGGCAGCCACTGACCTGTTTCGTCAACCCTCCAGCTCCCACACATGCTCTTCTACGGCCCTCCAGGAACGGGCAAGACCTCGACCATCCTTGCCCTCGCCAAGGAGCTCTACGGCCCCGAACTCATCAAGTCCCGCGTCCTAGAGCTCAACGCCTCCGACGAGCGTGGTATCTCCATCGTTCGCGAAAAGGTCAAAGACTTTGCTCGCATGCAGCTTACCAATCCCTCCGCGGCTTACAAGGCGCGCTACCCATGTCCACCCTTCAAGCTCATCATCCTCGACGAGGCCGACAGCATGACGCAAGATGCTCAGAGCGCACTGCGCCGCACCATGGAGATGTACTCGAAGATCACCCGCTTCTGTCTTATATGCAACTACGTCACTCGCATTATCGATCCGTTGGCGAGTCGTTGCAGCAAGTTTCGGTTCAAGAGCCTCGATCAGGGGAACGCCAAGAAGAGGCTGGAGGAGATTGCGCAGCTCGAGGGTGTCGGGCTAGAAGAGGGAGCTGTCGATGCGCTGATCAAGTGCAGCGAGGGCGATTTGAGAAAGGCGATTACGTATTTGCAGAGTGCGGCGAGGCTAGTCGGTGCCGTGGCAGCTACAGGTAAAGACGGGGAGCAAAAAGAAACCGAAGGCGACGACGAAATGGAAGTGGACGCCAAATTGGTCACGGTCAAGGTCGTGGAGGATATCGCTGGTGTTATCCCGGACGATACCATCCAGAGGTTACTCGAAGCGATGCGGCCCCGCGCTGGGGTGGATACGTACCCTGCGGTTGCCAAGGTGGTCGAGGAGATGGTGGCGGATGGTTGGAGCGCTGGACAGACCATGACGCAGCTCTACCAGGCGGTGGTTTTCGACGAGATGATCCCGGATGTGCAGAAGAATAAGATTGTTATGGTGTTCTCGGAGGTGGATAAGAGGCTGGTGGACGGCGCAGACGAACATCTGTCCGTACTCGACCTGGCGCTACGGATATCGGGTATCATGGCTGGGAGGTAACGGCCAAAGCTTAAAGAGTCTGAAAGGGTACGACAGAAGCAGATGGTTTAAAGATAGGCGACATATCACTGGGTTAGGAGTTTCGGTTTGGGCAACAGAAAATGGCAGGTCATTTACATCGTACTACAAGGTCATATTTTGGCGTTTCTAGTCCTAGACTTCTTTCTTGACAAATGCTTGACAATGGTCTTTTATCCCTGGCACCTCGCCCACCAGTTGTCTTCCGAGGTATTTCCCGTCGCAACACACGATAGTTATGGCTGCCTCTACCCAGACTTCCCTAGTCCTACATCCACATCCACCATATTCCACATGCTCAAACTCCCTCCCTCACGGTGGCCAGTTGTCTCCTTCCCCTTTCTGCCTCCCTCATCGTATCTCGTCCCAAGTCCCGATCCACCAGTTGAATTTGTGATTTTCAGCGATTTCTGCCCCTCGACAAGCCATATATCAGATTCCTCGCCCACCTCATCATCATCATCATCATCATCATCAACATCATTACCCTCCTCCTCTCCGCAAGCCGCTTTAACCGACTGCTGTCGTTGCTGCTGCTGCTGCAACCCACGTCCCAACAACCGATCGGCCTCGCCTAGCATGCGAATTGCTCCCTCCAGCGCTATCTGCCCTTTCTCAATTTTCTCCACTACCACCTCAAAAGTTGCGATCTTGGCTGAGTCGGCGGCTGATACCCACGGGTTGACTAGACGCGATGACATCATGGCGTTGGGGTCATCGTCGTGTTTCTTCTTCTGCACTACTACTGCCGTGGCGTGGGCGGGTATCAACTGGCTTTCTTCCACGAGGTGATCCAGTACCTGGGCGTTTTCCCTCAGCTGCTTGGTGAGGAGGGTGGTTATGTGGGCTTTGTGAGCCATGAGGCCTTTATGTTCGTGAGAGAGGGTGAGGAGGCGGGCGAGGGTTGGGGTGAGGAGGTGGTCTATTATGGGAGCGGGTGTAGGCGCCTCTGCGGCTGCCGCTGCTGCTGCTTGTGTTGAAGATCGCTCAGGAGATGCCGCTGAAGGAGAGGAGGAAAAGGCGGTGATGGCGGGGAAATCGAGGGACGGTAGGGAGCGAAGTTGGGTGGTGACCAGCTCTAGGAGAGCTTTTCGCTTGGAGAGATACTCGGCATATTTTTCTTTGATGCTGGTGAGTTGTTGGTTAAGGAGTTGGGTTTTGTGTGTGAGCTGTTGGTCCCGTTGGACTTGGGAGTCATCTTGTCCGGCCATTTCTCCTCCTCCGTCTCTTATCTCTCCGGATGCTTTCCCTAGCTCGGTCTCGACCCAGTTGATCAGCTCAGTACGAGTGGCATTCAATGCTTGAAGCTTTGCTTTTGGGTTGATTTCTTCCGGCTGCACGGCGAAGGAGTGGGATTTTGCGTTCTCGAGGAGGGTCTCTTCCTGTTTAAGTGATAGTTTCGTTTCGAAAGTACGGTGCTCGAGTGTCTCTACGAGGTCCTCGAGCCGAACACTGCTAGATGCGGTGATGTTCTCCGACGTTTCCTCGAGCGCTAGAGAGTTGATAATCTCGGTTGGAACCTCAGGTAGCGGTCTGCAAACTCTGAAAAGTTTCTGGTGGTCTAGGAAATCCGGTGATGCTGCCGGCTTCTGTCTCAAGAGGTCGAGGTTCTTCTTGACTACTAACAGTTTTTCTTGCTTCTTTTGTACCTTGAGATTGGTAAGATGGTTGAGAAGGTAGTTAGACTGAATTCCTGTTGGTTTAGGGATAGAAGCCTCATGATGACTGCACTTTTGTGAGAGTGTGTGGTATTCTTTGCGGGCTTTGATATTCGCGCGTAATGCTTCGAGGAATTCTCTATACAGACCTCTAGTATCTTGTGAGTAGGGAGGTACTTCACTTGACTCGGTGAGGGACAACGGTTCTGTTAGCGTTGCTCCGTCTTTCAAGCCCGAACTGAGGTGAAGTGTCAAGATCCGTCTGATATGGGCGGCTTCCTCGCGAGGCCTGGTGTATGGTTGCAGCACCTTCTGAACAGCTTCTAGCGTTTCTTGGAAGGAATCCATCGTGTAGATAATTTCAACTTGCCCTCTCAGTCAGCATTGGTTTCTTTTCATACCAAGGCATAAGACAGCTCATTGGTCAAATTGTAAACGACTGAGGCTGTGATCATCGACGAGCTCAGCCCGATGTGAGCAGGACGGACATAAGAGAGCGTGGTATGAACCAGAGGTATCTCAGTTTCCAGCATTGAAGTGAATGTTCAAATAGCTCGTGAAGTAACACGATTCGTCCCTCTTGGTGGGATGTAAAAGAAGTATCGTAGAAGTCGGAGCCCATGGATCAGACTTCTGCCATCTCGAGTTGCTCGATGGGTTGAGATCGTGTTGATGATTGTGCCTACCACCTCTAGGATGTTTGTTAGTGCATCTTTACCGACCTCTACACACTCCACGGGGTGTCCGCCCATGCACTAACACCGCCCTGACAGCAAGGTCAAGCTCCAGCTAGCTGTTCAGTGTGTTTACGTGCTGTCCAGGCAGCCAATGAGAGTCGACGACGGCAGCATTGCATAAAAATTTCCAGCCGTCATGACTGGAGCCACACCTATCTCTGCACCGCTTGCCACCCCTACCAAGCAAGCCAAGTTCCTGCTGGCTGGCAAGAACCACGCCTCTGGCTCAACCTTTCCAAACGCCAAACTCCAACCTTCCTTTCGCGACAACCGCGACAGACTTCTGTCGGAAACCCATCGTCTCTGTTTCCGCCCGACCCCAGATTCTTGATCTACCCATCGATGCGACCGGCGAAATACTACTTATCAGCCAGCAAAACCAACGCTTGGTTCGGGCTGGGCTCGGGCTAATTTATCGCCACCGCGTGCACGCAAGAACAAGCACATTTTATCCCCAACCGAAGACGGACGGAGTTGAAGATATCACCAGATCGAGACTTTTCATCCGCTACGACTTCTATTTCGATCTCGACGAATCCCTCAAAACATCTCATAGATTTCTTTTTTTCACCCAGCTGGCAAGATGACGGACCACCACCGCGATGTGTCGCAATACAAATACTCGGCCATGTCCAACCTGGTTCTCCAGGCGGACCGTCGTTTCGTCACGAGGCGTACCGATGAGGCCACGGGAGACCCCGAGTCCCTAGCCGGGCGTCTGTCCATCAAAGATATGGGCTCCAGAGTTGCTCGCGACTCAGCACCAAAGCCCAAGAAGGCGGGCGCCATGCCCGACGTCGAGCGGGGCAGTCTAAGGGAAGGCGCTGATATCCTGCAACGAGAAAAGAAGAAGGGCAAACTCGAGTCCGCTACAAGAGGTGGAGGTATCCTTACTGGCGCCGACGCGCTTATTGAAGGTCTCCGCTACCGCCCTCGAACGCAGCCGACGCGCGATGCCTTCAACCTTATCCTTACCATTGTCGCCGAGCACTTGGGCGACGTGCCCCATGAGGTCGTTCGCAGTGCTGCTGACGCGGTCCTCGAGTATCTCAAGGATGACGACCTGAAGGATTTTGACAAGAAGAAGGAGGTTGATGATATTCTTGGGGTCTCGATGGGGCCCAAGCAGTTTAACGAGCTCATAAATCTCGGCAAAAAGATCACGGATTACGACGCTCAAGATGAAGACGAGGATGCGGGCGATGCTAGGCAAGAAGGCGACGACGAGATTGACGGTCGCCAGGGCGTTGCGGTCAACTTCGAGAACGATGAAGATGATGATGGCATGGTTGATGTTGTTCGGGACGAATCTTCCGATGAGGAGGATTTTGCGGAGGATGAAGAGCTGCCTGACAGCAACGAGGTGGTCGATGGTGAAGGAGGTCAGGAGGAGGTGGTCGAAGATATTCTAAACGGCGAGGCCATGGTCATCGAATCAGCGCCGGAAGGGAAGAAAAGCGGGTCTGACGACAATTCGATCCCAGCCAGAGATATCGATGCGTTCTGGTTACAACGCCAGATTGGCCGGCTATATCCCGACGCACATATCCAGCATGACAAGACAATGTCTGCGCTCAAGACTCTTTCCGGCGAGCCCGATGAGCCAGGTGGTGAAGAAAAGCAGCTCCGCGACATCGAAAACGACTTGATGGAGCTTTTTGATTACGAACACCACGAGCTTGTGCAAAAACTCATTGCTAACCGGGAGAAGGTCGTATGGCTTACTCGGCTGGCCAGAGCTGAGAATGAGGAGGAGAAAAATACGATCAAGCGGGAGATGGCTTCTGAGGGTCTGCGTTGGATTCTTGACGAGCTGGAAGGCAAGACCGACGGCGGCCAGAAGAAGATCAAGATGGAAATCAAGATGGACATTGACTCGGGAGCATTTGCTGATAAGGAAGGCCAAAAGCCTGAGCGTCCCGAGGGACAGCTGGTCGGTGGTCTGCAGCCACGCAAGTTAATAAACCTGGAGAACCTCATATTCGATCAGGGTAACCACCTTATGACCAATCCCAAAGTACGACTTCCCGAGGGCTCGACAAAGCGCACCTTCAAGGGCTATGAAGAAATTCATGTGCCCCCACCAAAGAAGCGCAACGACCCCAGCGACGCCCATGTCCCGATTTCTGAAATGCCTGAGTGGGCCCAGATACCTTTCAGCACGGCCAAGTCGTTAAACAAGATTCAGTCAAAGTGCTATCCTACTGCCTTTGGTGACGATGGAAACATGCTTGTCTGTGCTCCGACGGGCTCTGGCAAGACTAACGTGGCGATGCTTACCATCCTTCGTGAGATCGGGAAACATAGAAACGAAGCCGGCGAGATCGACCTGGACGCCTTCAAGATCGTCTATATCGCGCCCTTGAAAGCCCTTGTTCAAGAACAGGTCGGCAACTTCGGAAAGCGTCTTGAACCATTCGGTATCAGGGTGGCCGAACTCACTGGCGATCGGCAACTCACTAAGCAACAGATCTCGGAAACACAGATTATCGTTACGACCCCCGAAAAATGGGATGTCATCACGAGAAAGGCTACTGATCTCTCCTACACCAACTTGGTCCGCCTGATTATTATTGACGAGATCCATCTCCTTCACGATGACCGTGGTCCTGTGCTTGAAAGCATCGTCGCCAGAACCATCCGCAAGACAGAGCAGACCGGTGAGCCTGTTCGCATTGTGGGCTTATCTGCCACTCTGCCCAACTACCGCGACGTAGCGAGCTTCCTCCGTGTGGATACGAACACCGGGCTCTTCCATTTCGATGGTACCTTCCGCCCTTGCCCCCTCCGTCAGGAGTTTATCGGCGTCACGGACAGAAAGGCCATCAAGCAGTTGAAGACTATGAATGATATCACCTACCACAAGGTCTTGGAACACGTAGGACAGAATCGCAATCAAATGCTCATTTTCGTCCATTCCCGAAAGGAAACGGCAAAGACCGCCAGGTACATCAGGGACAAGGCTTTGGAAATGGACACCATCAACCAGATCTTGAAGCACGACGCCGGAACCCGTGAAGTCCTGAGCGAAGCCTCCAACTCTGTCAACAACACCGATCTGAAGGATATCTTGCCCTATGGCTTCGGTATCCATCATGCTGGTATGAGTCGTGCCGATCGTACCGATGTCGAAGATTTGTTTGCCAGTGGCCATATCCAGGTTCTTGTGTGCACAGCCACTCTTGCTTGGGGTGTCAACCTTCCAGCCCATACCGTCATCATCAAGGGCACGCAAGTGTACTCGCCTGAAAAAGGTAGCTGGGTTGAGCTCAGTCCTCAGGATGTGCTGCAGATGCTTGGTCGTGCCGGTCGTCCTCAGTTCGACACCTATGGTGAAGGTATTATCATCACCACCCAGGGAGAGATGCAGTATTACCTTTCGCTCCTTAACCAGCAGTTACCCATTGAAAGTCAATTTGCTAGCAAGTTGGTTGATAACCTCAATGCTGAAATCGTGCTGGGCAATGTCAGAAGCCGTGACGAAGGTGTAGAGTGGCTTGGCTATACCTACCTCTTTGTTCGTATGCTTCGCTCTCCTGGTCTTTACCAAGTCGGGGCAGAGTACGAGGATGATGAAGCTTTGGAGCAAAAACGTGTCGACCTAATACATTCCGCTGCTACTGTGCTGAAAAAGTCAAATCTGATCAAGTACGACGAGAAGACCGGAAAGCTTCAGTCCACTGAACTTGGCCGCATCGCCTCGCACTACTACATCAGCTATGGCTCGATGGATACCTACAACAAGTTGATCCAACCCTCTATCACCGATGTCGAACTCTTCCGAGTATTCGCCCAGAGCGCCGAATTCAAGTACATTCCCGTTCGGCAAGAAGAAAAGCTGGAATTGGCTAAGCTCCTAGCAAAGGTACCCATTCCGGTCAAGGAGAGCATTGAGGAGCCTACCGCAAAAATCAACGTGTTGTTACAGGCGTTCATCTCTCGTCTGAAGCTGGAGGGTCTCGCCCTCATGGCTGACATGGTCTACGTTACGCAATCTGCTGGTCGTATTCTTCGGGCTATCTTTGAAATCACGATAAAGAAGGGATGGGCATCAGTTGCTAAGCTGGCCCTAAACCTGTGCAAGATGGCCGAGAAGAGGATGTGGCCAACAATGTCGCCGCTGAGACAGTTCCCCAACTGTCCTGTTGAGATTATCAGGAAGGCTGAAAGGATCGACGTGCCCTTTTCCAGCTACTTTGATCTGGACCCTCCTCGGATGGGCGAGCTTCTCGGACTACCCAAGGCGGGCAAGACTGTTTGCAGCCTGGTGGCCAAGTTCCCCCGCGTCGAGGTACAAGCCCAGGTGCAGCCCATGACAAGGTCGATGCTGCGCATTGAGCTTGCGATCACGCCAAACTTCGAATGGGATGCCGATATCCATGGCCTCTCCGAGAGCTTTTGGATTATCGTAGAAGACTGCGATGGGGAAGACATTCTTTTCCATGATCAGTTCATCCTGCGCAAGGACTACGCGGAGTCCGAGTCCAACGAACACATTGTTGAATTCACTGTACCCATTACTGAGCCCATGCCCCCCAACTATTTTATCTCCGTCATTTCCGACAGGTGGATGCATTCCGAGACACGTCTGCCCGTGTCGTTCAGGAAACTCATTCTCCCAGAGAGATTCCCTCCTCACACCGAACTGCTTGACCTGCAACCACTACCGGTCAATGCCTTGAAGGCCAAGGACTATTCCGCGCTGTATCTTGATTGGCAACAATTCAACAAGGTGCAAACACAGACTTTCAAGTCCCTGTACGAAACCGACAACAACGTCCTCATCTGCTCACCAACGGGCAGTGGCAAGACTGTTTGCGCCGAGTTTGCTTTGCTGCGCCACTGGGCTAAGAAGGAACACGGCCGGGCCGTCTACATCGCACCTTTCCAGGAACTCGTAGATCTGCGATTCCAGGACTGGCAGAAGCGGTTTGCCAACCTCCGCGGCGGCAAGGACATTGTGAAGCTTACAGGAGAGACGACCACTGATCTTAGGCTCCTGGAGCAAGGCGACCTCATCATGGCTACACCGCTGCAGTGGGACGTCCTGTCGCGGCAGTGGAAGAGGAGGAAGAACGTTCAGACGGTAGAGCTTTTCATCGCTGACGAGCTGCACTTGCTTGGTGGCCAGATGGGCTACGTCTACGAGATCATCGTCTCGCGGATGCACTATATCAGGACCCAAACGGAGTTACCGCTAAGGATTGTCGGCCTCAGTGTGTCTCTTGCCAATGCTCGTGATGTTGGCGAATGGATCGACGCAAAAAAGCACGACATTTACAACTTCAGCCCGCATGTGCGACCTATTCCATTGGAGTTGCACATCCAGTCATACTCCATCCCCCACTTTCCGTCTCTCATGCTGGCGATGGCAAAGCCTACTTATCTGGCCGTTACTCAGCTTTCTCCCGACCAGCCTGCTCTCATCTTCGTACCCAGCCGGAAGCAAACAAGAGCCACGGCACGAGATATCCTCACCGCCTGCTTGGCTGACGATGATGAAGATCGTTTCCTTCATGTTGACGTTGAGCAGATCCAAAAGCTCCTTGATCGCGTTCAAGAAGCGGCATTGGCTGAGGCCCTCAAGCACGGTGTTGGTTACTACCACGAAGCCCTGAGTCTCAATGACAAGCGCATCGTCAAGCATCTCTATAACAACGGCGCCATCCAGGTGCTGATCGCCTCTCGCGATGTGTGCTGGGAGCTTGATTGCACTGCTCATCTGGTAGTTGTTATGGGCACCCAGTATTTCGAGGGCAGGGAGCACCGCTATGTTGATTATCCCCTGAGCGAGGTTTTGCAAATGTTTGGCAAGGCCCTCCAGCAGAATAAGGCTGGGCGTGGTTGCGGTGTCTTGATGGTTCCTGCGGTCAAGCGGGAGTATTACAAGAAGTTCTTCAACGAAGCCCTCCCTGTCGAGTCTCATCTGCACAATTTCCTCCACGATGCCTTTGTGACAGAAATCAGCACCAAGATGATCGAGTCAGGTGAAGATGCCATCAACTGGGCTACTTTTACTTACTTCTACCGCCGCCTGCTCGCCAACCCAAGCTACTACAGTTTGACAGACCCTACGCACGACGGTCTCAGCCAGTATCTCTCCGACATGGTTGAGGCTACCTTGAAGGATCTGGCCGAGTCCAAGATCATCGACTTCGATGAGGATGACGGCACCGTTGCTCCTCAGAACGCTGCCATGATTGCTGCTTACTACAACATCTCGTACATTACGATGCAAACCTTCCTTCTTTCGCTGACGGCAAAGACAAAGCTGAAGGGTATCCTCGAGATCGTGACGTCGGCTACCGAGTTTGAAGCGATTCAGATCAGAAGACATGAAGAAGTCATTCTGCGTCGCATTTACGAGAGTGTCCCCGTAAAGATGGCCGAGCCTGTCTTTGATTCACCGCATTTCAAGGCCTTCGTTCTCTTGCAGGCCCACTTCTCCAGGATGAACCTCCCCATCGATCTCGCAAAGGATCAAGAGGTCATCCTCACCAAGGTGCTCAGCCTGCTGAGCGCTACTGTTGACATTCTCTCGTCGGATGGTCACCTCAACGCCATGAACGCCATGGAAATGTCCCAGATGGTGGTGCAAGCGATGTGGGATCGGGATAGCCCGCTCAAGCAGATTCCCAACTTCACAACGGAGGTCATCAAAACGGCCAACAAGTACGGTATCCGGGACATCTTTGACTTTATGGAGAAGATGAACCCCGAGGAGAACGCCGACTACGCCTCTCTGGTCAGGGACCTTGGTCTGTCCCAGGCCCAGCTCGCCCAGGCTGCCGAATTCACCAACAACAAGTACCCCGACGTCTCGTTGGAGTTCGAGCTTGAAGACAAGGACAACATCCGGGCGAACGAGCCTGCATACCTCAAGATCAACATTGAGCGCGAGGTTGATGAGGACGAGGAGTTTGATCCTACGGTGCACGCTCCGTTTTACCCTGGCAAGAAGACGGAGAATTGGTGGTTGGTGGTTGGCGAGGAGAGCTCCAAGACTCTGCTGGCGATCAAGCGGGTCACCATTGGCAAGAAGCTCAACGTCAGGCTGGAGTTTACGGTGCCTACGCCTGGTCGCCACGACCTGAAGCTAATGTTGATGAGCGACAGCTATGTCGGTGTTGATCAGGATCCGGCGTTCTCGGTCATGGTGGAGGAGGGAATGGACGTTGATGAGAGCGACGAGGAGGAGGAAGAGGAGGAGTAGGAGGAGGAGGTGGTTTGGTGGACAAGTGATAGGGAATGGAGACTGATTAGGTGTTTATGTATGGTAATGCAAGGCAAGTGCTGACAACCCATCTACCTGGCAATTGAGGCGGTACGGTATATGTGGATGTGTATGACACAGGGAAAAAAACGCAGTAGTTCAACGAGAATGTATCATCTTCGGTTACCTAGCAACCCTCCTCGCCCATCGGTTCGCGGATACATGTGCCGGGTGGTTTTGGCACGCCTAGTGGTGCTTAGGGTGTCAGCTTCAGGCCCAAGTCTGGAGTGGTGCGGGGTTTCACGACCGCTGCGTGAGAGTGTCGGGAGAGGCCTGTCTGGGAATGGTTGGGGCTGGGCTGGGATGGGGGTTCCGGGTTGTGGATGGATGGAAAGGGGAATGAGAGATGACGATCTGGAGACAGCAGTTCAACTGTGGATTCATGGCTGGCTGGGTCAACCCGGATGGGCAGCAACTATAGGGCTCACTCAGTCAGGTCGCGGTGGACGATGGTTGTTGGCATCGAGTCGTGGGATCTTGATGGATATCTGGCCTGATGATGCATGAGGAGGTGGCGGGTGGAAACATGGGTTCTTGTATACGTCTATATCTCTCCTCTCCGTACGTAGTGTACATGCTGACTGGGTAAGGGTGGTGGTGATGACGGAGCGAGCAAAGGCAGAGTGTCATTCGTCCGACCAGGTAGAGCCGATGGCATTCATTGCCAATCCCTCCATACAGCGCGCCCAGCTCCGTTCGGCTCCTTGCTCCTCCCGCGGACAAGCCGCAAGACATCACTAGAGTTCCATAGAAGGCAGGCGACGCTCGGACCAAGTCTGGCTCACCTTCAAATAATTTCTCTCTTTCGCGAAGACAGAAGAAACAAGGACTTGTTAACTGCAAAGCTTCCCTTCGACTACTTTCCCTTCCCGCCCAGTAGTACGGATCCTCTCCATTGTCCAAGCTTCTGCGCATTGTGACCCGCCCCGTCCTCCCATCATCTGTCCACGGTTGCCGTTGCCCATCCATCATCATCACCATCATCATCATCAACCTGCAACTCGACAGCATCAGTGCTACCTCTACCTTGGGAAGCTTATCGCATCATCAACAAAAAGTCACGCGCGCGTTGACGTAGATAGCCACCAACGAGCCGACAAGCTTTCGGTAGCCTCGACCCGCCATCCATCCATCCAATTCTCCACGCGCAATCACGCGTCGTGTCCCTTTTCTGTCTTTTTTATTTTTTTTATCTTTTTTTCTTGTTTCTTTCCACCTCCCGACCGGAATCAGCATCTGATTGGAATCCGACTTCGACCATCGCGGCATCCATCACCCACGGCCCGTTGATACTAGCTCTCTGACATCACGTCGCCACCCGCTGCAACCCGGATTAGTACCATCACCCACCCCATCACATACCATGTCTGACGACTCCACGACCAACGCGCCGGCTGCTGCGGCCGCGTCGCCAACACCCGCTGCTGAGAAGGAGGCCGTGCCTGCACCTGCGACTACCCAAGCCGGCGAGGCAAAGAAGGAGGAACCTGCCGCTGCCAACGCCGCCGAGGAGAAGGCGGCCAGTGCTAGTGAGACTGCTGCGCCTGCGCCTAGCGAAGCGCCAGCCGAACAAGAGTCGGACAAGGCTGCCCGAGGTATCTAGAATCCACCACCATTCACCTGCCCGGCCACCCAGGAGGCAACCATTCACCACCCATCATCCGTCATCCATCTATCCGCCCACCCGCAATCATCCCTTCAGAGCATCTTAGCTAATTATAACCTTCTCCTCTCATTAGACACCGAGGACAAGCCCGTCGACAAGTCCGACGACAAGGTCACAGATAAGCCCGAACAAGACCAAACAGAAAAGTCCGACGTTGAAATGGCCGATGCTAGTGCCGCTCAGACTCCCGCTCCCGAGTCGGCAGCGCAAACTCAGCAGACCGACGATGCCAGTCCTGCTGCTTCCGCGGCCGCCACGTCCAAGAGCAAGTCTTCGAGCAGTCGTCGCAAGTCCGTCGGCGGTGGCTCTAAGCCCAGCAAGAAGGCTGGCAAGACGAAGCAGCTCCATCTCGACGCGCAGCCTGGCGACCACTACTACGTCAAGCTGAAGGGCTTCCCCCAATGGCCAGTTATCATCTGCGATGAGGACATGCTTCCCCAGTCGCTCATCAAGTCGCGACCCGTCTCCGCCATGCGTCCTGATGGCACCTACCGCGAAGACTTTGCCGATGGCGGCAAGAGGGCACACGACCGTACTTATCCAGTCATGTATCTTCACACCAACGAATTGTAAGTTTTTTGGACGAGCAGTCGCGTCGCGAACCTGCTTGTGTGCTCCATCTAGCCGTCATTCCGGGTTCCTAGCTAACTAGACTGATCTTACTTCGAACGATAGCGGCTGGGTGGTCAACACAGAGCTTATCGAGCTCGATCCTACAGCCATCAAGGATATGAAGATGGACAAGATGCGCAAGGACCTTGCAGCTGCGCACCACTTGGCTGCCGAGTCCCACCCTTTGTCTTTCTACAAGGAGGTTCTGCAGCGGTTCCAGGAGGAGCTGATTGAGCAGGAGAAGGCCAAGGCTGCCAAGGCTGCCGCCACTCCCAAGGGAAAGAAGTCCAAGACCGCTCCCAGCGAGGATGAGGACGTTGAGATGGCCGATGCGAGCGACGAGCAGCCCCAGACCGACAAGAAGAAGGCAAAGAAGAGAAAGGCAGAGGAGCCGGTAGAGGTGAGCCGCAGTTGCGTCTGGGCAAGAAGTGGCTAACATGCGCTAACTAATTTGATACGGAAACAGGAAACTCCTCAGCGGTCAGAGTCGGTCAAGAAGCCCAAGATAAAGTTGACAACTAATTCGACCGCCAAGACCGCCAACGGTGCCGCGGCTACCCCCAAGACTGCTAAGCCCGCAGCGGAAGCGAAGGCCTCGAAGGCTAAGCCGGCCAAGAAGACTAAGGAGACGGAGGAGAAGAAGGGCGAGAAGGAAGCCGCTACTCCCAAGGAGCAAGAATTGACGCCCGAGGAGAAACATACTCGCAAGGAGGTATGTTGATGCACGAGAAACTCGAGTTTAAGGAGTGCTAATTGCTGACTTGCCATGGCTTCAACAGCGTGAGGTGTTGTTCCTCCGTCATAAGCTTCAAAAGGGCCTGCTCACCAGAGACCAGGAACCCAAGCCCGAAGAGATGAAGGTCATGTCTGAGTTCTTGACCAAGCTGGAAGCGTTCCCAGATCTTGAAGTTAGCATCATCAGGGCCACAAAGATCAACAAGGTGCTCAAGGCTATCCTTAAGCTCGAGAACATCCCCAAGGAAGAGGAGTTCAAGTTTAAGCCTCGCTCGCAAACACTGTTGGACAAATGGAACAAGCTTCTTGCCGGCGAAGCTGCCTCCGCGCCCGCCCCCTCAGCTGATAAGGAGGCCACCACTAATGGCGTCAACGGGAAGGCGAAGGAGGCCGAGAAGGAGGCCAAGGAGAACGGCAGCAAGACCAACGGCGCCAAGGGCAAGAACGAGGAGCCGTCCACGTCTGATAAGGCTGAGGAGACCCCCAAGGACAAGGATGGCGACTCCAAGATGGAGGAGGCCGATGCGAAGGCCGAGGAGAAGGCCGAGAAGAAGGACATGGAAGAGAAGACCGAGAAGAAGGATGCGGAGGAGAAGACTGAGAAGGCAGAGACCGAAGAGGTATGTTGCATCAGTCCCCAGACTGCACAAGTCACTTGACATGAAGACACAAGCTAATGAAAGGCAATGCAGACTAAGTCTTCTGAGATGGCGGAGGCTGCTGCCTGAGGAGGGCACGGGCTCAGTACTCCCGAGCAGCCTGTACAACTTGGGTTGAGAGGACAGCCGATTCCATGTCGCCAGTGCCGAACGAGCAAGCGAAAGTGTGTCCGGCAACCCTCCAATGGCGGTCGATGCGATCGCTGTATACAAGACTCTCTCGAGTGTCTCCCGTGTTCCTGACGAATGCGTAAAGGCCAGGAAACAAACAAGTTTTGTGTTTGTCTGCGTCCGAACTGACGATAAGGACTTGTGCGGAACTGTTTTATAGTCACCGCTTTGAATATGCTATTGAGTGGAAGGCTCTAGGAAATACGGAAATTCTCAGAGAAGGCGAAAAAGTGGCGCATTGATGTTCCTTTTCTTGGACTTAGATATGGAAGTGCCGAATGAGGATTTCGGTCATAGTTATGTGGAAGGGGAAGAGTCAGCGAAAGAACGAAGATGTTTCTGTATAACTAGTTGGTGGTGGTTTTGCATTTCCTTCTTCCCTTTTGGTTCCGTTTGGTGTCTATCTGTCCATCTGTTCGTCTTTTGGTCTCTCGCGCAACATATTCATATTCAACCATTGGTCATCAAATCACTATCTAGGGGTGTTATTGTTTTGCTGTTGTTCTTGTGGGGTTTGTTGGCTTTCACGAGATACATGCATGCCTTTTCCTAGGTATTCAGGCCGTACAGGATTCTTCCTCAGGGTTCTCACTGGCTTCTCTTTTGCATTCATCCGTCTTGTTGTTACAAATATCTGGAAACACGAAGATCAGCAAAGGGGATTCCAAAGGGGGAAGGAAAAGCCAAGTTATTTCAACGAGGTGGATTGGAAGAAGAGAACGCCGAAATGATGAGTATAAACAGGCACTTCAACGATCATGATGATTTGGTTATTTTCATGTATTTCCATCAGGGTCTTATTCTTGGGCAATTGCCTACAGGAGAAGAAGAAGAAAAATAAGGAGGAGGAGGAAGAGGAAGACGTCTCGAGATGACAAACAAAGTTAGTCCTTTGAGCTTGTGGTCCTTTGCTTTCGTGTTTCTACTTTGGGACTGGCTGTATGCTTCGCTCCTTTACTAAAGCAGACAGATCTGGTGCTAAACGGCAAATTGGTTGGACCACGTAAGATGGGGTGCGCTTCTTCGGTTGAAGGGTGATGATCCGATGGAGAGGCTGGTTATGATGACAAGACTTGCGAGGGTATAGCTGAGATTACATGTTTAATGAAATGAAATGTCCATACCAACTGAGTTGACAATAAATGTTTGATGAGAGCGCTCTTTGAGGCTGTTGCTGGGTGAATGGGAATGATTCCGTTGTGATTTGATGACGGCAAGATCTCAAGTACTCGCGCAATCAAGTAGTCAAGTAGTCATCGTGATTCACTCGTTCACTTTTTTTTTTTTTTTTTTTTTTTTTTTGGGAATCAGGTATGATGTGAACAGATGGACGAACAATACCTAGGAAGTTCACGAAGGACGGCCCGGGGGCGAATCGCTGGGTAATCCACAGGGGCTATTAACGAATCTCTACAAACTAAAGTTGGAGTGTTAGTGGCGCAGGAGGTGCTGTGGCTTGCACCTTTAGCGCTGCTCCTCCCAAGCTCCAGCAGTGAGTGTCCTGAGATCATGGCCAGGGACGTGAATGGACGAGGGAGCTTCCATGTTTGAGACGCGTTCCTTCAAAATATTGACGACGCCGTTTCATGGACAAAACATCCCTGAACTTGATGTTGAATTAGTTCCCGTCTCTTTACGATTCCGTTAACGGCTACACAGGAAGATGTCGAGTACTTTCCATTAGTATCTAACTAACTACCTGAAAGCCGTACGGGGATCGATAAGTGTCCAAACATTTCAACTTTCTTTTAACCCTTGAATCCATTTACATTTCTTACACCTTGCGCTTCCCTGAAAAATACCCGATTTCTGGTAATCAGCCAAGGTAACCTCACCATTCAAGATGGCAGAAACACACGACGAAACCCCAGTTTTCTCTGAGGAGGATGACCACCGAGTATGTTTACGTTTTTATGCCCCCATTGTTTCACAATTTGCCCCGAACGCGGTTCTTCACAGCAGCCCTACT